>NC_136759.1:3620200-3722700 GCF_936440315.1 Barbus barbus
ATTTACATCAAGTTAAGAATTTGGGCAACAATTTTAGTGATATCTGCCAGGTAGTAGGAACATTATGTGTGTTCGTAAAGAAGAATCGCTTAAAAATAAATCCTCAGGAGCGTCAGGGAATATTGGCTTCACATTGTGTCTCAGTCTGCGTGTAAACAAATAAATCAGGTCCTAAATCAGAGACGCAGAATTTCATCTCCGAGGGGCGTCAGGCTTCACCGGTCACTGTAGTCATTAGCTAAAACATCATCCGCTGCCACAACCGCAGCAAACAAGCGGCGAGAGAACTGTCAAGATGTTTGTGATCCCGTTATCACAGACACATTCACACGCTTTCAGATACAGCAGCTGTCAGATTTCCACAGAATTCTCCATCATTCTCTGAAACGGCACAGTCAGAGACAAGTACATTAGGAAACCAGGAGAGCGGGAGAGAAGAAGTAGCCCTTTCTTACGCCACACATCCGCCAACACAGTCACATAGGGGCTTTTTAAAACAGAGACATAAAAGATTATTTGAAGAGGAAGATCAAGGCTACTGCACACAGAAAACCTCTCGTACAAACCCAATGATAGAAAAAGTGTCCAAAGGTCAGCTACTAAAACATTTATTTTCTGAGGAGAGACATAAACAGTCGCGCTGTAGAACCAAAGCATGATGACACCGGTGGGTCTCCCAGAATGCACTTAAAGGAAATATGCTTTATTTTTTATGTCTCATGTACCAGTGTTAATTTAGTTTCACTGCGGTAATATCGTAGTTTTTGTTAATATTTTGAATTCGTTTTTATTTTTCATATTTTCATTTTATTTTTTAAGTTGTAGTACTTTTTGTGTTTTTATTAGTTTTTTTTTTTTAGAAACATGTCTACTTAGTGCTCAGTTTATTAATTTCAGTTTCAGTTGTAGTTATTTTATTACATCAAGTTAAAAATAATAAAAATGAAAAAATTTGCCTTGGCAATTACCTGTAATAAAAAAAGTTAGGGTTAGGGTTAGACTAAAACGTAAGTCTGAGCTGTTTCAACTGAAATAAACTTGCATTGACTGATATTGACTGATATATCAGTGCCTTTGTTTTGTCTCAAGATGCCAACCAGTAATGTTTGTTTCTAAGCACGTTTATAAAAATTGCTTAAATGTCTTAATTGAACTATGATCTAATCCTAGCTTAGTCTAAGCCCTGTCTGTGAAACCGGGCCATAATTTTATTATTTTATTTTATTTCACTTAAAGTTAATTTTTTCAAGTAACATGCGTCTAGTTTTAGTATTTTACTAAACAAGTTAACTATAATAATAATTAAAAAAGCATGCAAAAGCACAGAATTGGTCTTTAAAAGCAATCAAAGACTACTGAGTAAAACCATACCAAAAAGTTTTGTGGGCGGTAAAATCTTAGCATTAGATGGTAACACCATGGTACTTTTATATATGGCAATATGCATGATATTTACAAGGTACTCTAAGGTATTTCATAGTGTCAAGTATTAACATAGTAAAACAGCGACATTTCACAAAACACCAACAAAAGCCAGCACAGAAACTCAAAGCATCAATAAGCCCCAGCTCAGGATAAGAAAAAACAACAGATTAATCAAAATATGTAACCAGCTACTCATTGAAACCATCCTTGTGACTTTCATTTTGCAAAGAGAAAAGTGCTAATATTGACTTTCAAACTCCTTTTATTTACTTAGACTACAGGTGCTTATTTTGGCTGACAGTTTTTTTTAAACGTGTGAAAGCTGCTTTCCTTGTTCATTAGCGGCGAGAGTCTTGGCGGTCCTCGAATGCCCACGCAAGGACACACGAAGGATGAATTACAGTGTTTCTCCTAGCGACCTTAAGTCTCAGAACAGCATAACAGCGGAGAGAAAATATGACACCCCGCACGTCCAGCGCACAACACAATAAAACACATTAACTGCTGGGAAAATGCCAATGTCACTGCTTTGAAAGGAAAACACGCTTGTTAGTGGTGTTTGCTGAAGTGTAGAGCTCACAACCTCCTGTCTGAACAAACGCCTCACCCTAAAGATGCGTCACATTAGTGAAAATTTGCAGGCAAAAAGTACATTGTCTATTGTTAATATCCTCACAAAGACGTCACTTTCAGACCAAGCAGCATTCTGTCAGTCGTTGTGGACAACTTGAAATAATTGTGAAATTTGTGCGGTAAATCCTCCTCACTCGAGCAAAATTCCCATAGATTCCTATTGAAGTTTTGAAGAAAATTCCCCAAATAAATGTTAATTGGCTTTAGGTAACTGTCATACGAAATATTGCAGCATAACTTCACAGATAAGGGTGTTCATATTCCTGACTTTATATGAACTTAAGCTTCGTTCAGACTGTCCGCCCAAATCCGATTTTGTGCATATCCGGACGGAATCTGATTTGAATAACTGACTGTCCACACAGCATATCGCAACTGTTCATATCCGATTTGTGTGTCCATAAGTGCTCTTTGGTTTTTACTGAATGTGCATTGGTTTCTATGGTAATGCCGTTGCGTTGTTATGCCTACGCTAAAAACAACAGTAACAGCAATACAGTTTGCAATACAAATTTTGTCTTACCGTTGCGGTTGCGCTGTATTATTGTATTTCGAGGCAGCGGCTGAAACGCAGGAAGCTTGAATGCACGGCTTTATTCCGTGCTGCCGACCGCCGCTACTTTGCTTTTTAACCCCTTTTTTTTGTTGTTGTCTCCGCTACTTTCAAAACACAAAGAGGTGGGTAAACTAGCAGTATATTGTTTTATTCCGCTTGACTTGCACTTCGCAACGACACAAGCTTGTTTCTGCAAAAATGTCTGACGCATTTACGCTTTACGTGGCGTGAGGACGTTAAAAAGCTAGGCTAAATCCGATCTGACCATCCAGACTAAATCGGAATTTCAGAAATGCGATTTGAATAGGATTCCAAACCACATACAAATGTAGCTCGAATCGGATTTGCACAAAAATCGGATTTGGGCTGACAGTCTGAACGAGGCTTTAGTGTTACAATGGAATTATGGATCTTTTTATTGATCTTATTTTATAGTATAAAAGGTCGCACCTACACAAAGGGAAATCTACACTTCCAGTGAACTTTCCTCCATGAAATCACCACACCCTGCTTAAAATAACAACTTAAACCAGACTTAGGTGGTTTGATGGTCTTAACAGATATATGCTGATCTATGAGCAAGAATAAACTGGTTTATAACTGTTCAAATCGCTCTAAAAACAACAAAAATCTAGCTGGAAACCAGTTTGGTGTGATGTCAAGACCAGGCTGGTTTGAACTCTTTTTGCAGCATGCAAAAGCACAAAATTGCTCACAATCACAATCTGACTTGTCTATAAAAGACTAAAAGACTAAAGAGTAAAACCTTACACAATACACACACACGGTGCATGATATTATCATGGTACTCCAAGGTATTTCAAAGAACACCATGGTACTATCTGCAAAAAACAACATGGTATTACCTTAGTAAAATTCAATATATTACCAATTATGTCACTCTTGACTAGAAAACCCAAACCTCTGACATTCTGACAGCAACAATCCACAAAACACCAACAAAAACCAGCACAGAAACCCAAAGAATCAATAAACCCCAGCTCAGGATAATAAAAAACTATCCAACTGATCAATAAAAGACAGTGATTTCAGAAAAACGCCATTCATAAAACGCTTCTCACCAGGTGCAGCATGTCATAGATGGAGTCCGATGAGCGTTTGCTGTGTCTGTTGCGTTTGAGCACAGACATGACTGACTCAGGATCAGCAGAAACAGCCTCGGAGAGAAACACGCCGGCCCACCGACACTGACGCTGGATCAGTTACAGGAAACGCCTCAGAAATCACAGATTCACTGCTGCAGCGCCCAAAAGCATCCCTCCGCTTATGACAAATAGAACAAACGACAGAGCAGAGAGAGAGAGAGAGAGAGAGAGAGAGAGAGAGAGAGAGAGAGCTCTTCTCCTCTCTCCCTCTCGTTCGCCCACCTCCTCTCTGCTCTGCTCGTCCAACTCTGTATTCACCCGCCCGTTCTGATGCGACACCACCTCATTTATCTTCTCTCTCTTCCTGCCACGCTGAGCAAACACTGAGCTACATAAGTTAAGATACTCAACTCACACGTAAAAACAATCAAGGGTGAATGGAGAGAGGAAGAGGAAGAGGAAAAGGAAGTGGAAGGAATCTCCCTTCCAAGGTTGTTGTTGTTATTGTTCAAGATAGGCTGGGCAAGTTCAAACGCACAAGAATATCAGTGCAGTGACAATGTGAGAGACCTGTAGTTACAGATATGCAAAACTACTAAAATGTACTTGTTGGCTGCCTGAAAGACTGGTTAATTACACCACCCTCCATCATGTTTGCTGAATGAAATCTATGCACCTTTTTTACTCATTTTTGGGTGCCATTCCCAAAATAGTGCCTATTTAGCTTTAGAACGTCACACTCTTCACAAAATTATAATTTGTAACATTTCATTTTTGCCATTTGTAAGGTGAAGAAGCCTTGTATTATCCCTTAATCAACAGAAAAACTGAACTCATTATTTTACGTCTAATCCTGATTTCCACTTTTCCGCTCCATTGTAGATTGTAAGCTAAATGACAGATTTTGAATACTTTGAAACTTTAGTTATTTTGTGTCAGACCTCTGTTGTGTGTGTCTTGTGTTTCCACGTGCTCCCTGTGTTTCCATGCCCATATTTGGTTTGTTTCCTGTCCTGGTCTAGTCTGATGTAATCAGTTCATTCTTGTCTAACTGTGTTTGTCTGATTATCCCTTGTATTTATAGTCCTGTCTGTTCTGTTAGATGTCGGCTGGTCTACTCGTTACTCCCCGGTGTTTGATGTCTGCCTTGCCTTGCCTTGCCTTGCCCTGCCCTGTCTTCATTAAAGAAGGTTATTATTTGAGTTACGTCCTCATATGCGTGTTCCTTGTTCCTCCCTGCTGTGTGCACCGTGACATTTTGATTAGTGCATTAAAGCTGATATAAGTAGTATATCTTCATTCTTATTGTATGAAAATCTATACTTGGTGGAAATATTGATATTTAGGTAATATTAGTAATATAATAAGCAGTTTTAGTCGGTTTCAGAAATCGACTGAGCGACGGGGAAAAAAATCGACACATCTTTGTTTTTTCACGCCGCGAATGATCACGCCTGGTGTGAATGGCCACGGATCTATTGTTTCGATTCAAATTGTAAAACAAGAATTTTCACGTTCAGTGTTAAAAGGCCTTCAGGTTGGTTTAAGCGCTTTTCCCAGAATGCAAAAATAATCACAATCCCATTAGACAGGTTCACCTGACCACTGTTAGATACACTCCTGGCATGTTCTAGTGTTCAAAAACACCTTGATGGTGCGGTCTTGAGGTATTTTCAACTATTTTTAACTTGACAAGCAATCTTAAAATGCAATGCTTATGGTAGAGGACTGTGACGCAAAGGCCAAAAATATCTGTCTGCATGTGTACGTCTATAGCAGCGGCGCTTAAAAGGGGATGAAGGGTTTTAACGAGCAAACTGTCTAACAGCTGTCAGCATGCTAATTAAAGCATCACCGCTAAAAATATAAAACTAAAGATGAACAACTAGTCTACTAGTAGTAAAGCAAAAGCTGGAGGCTTTTCTCACAAATAGAAATTGAGTGATTCATTTTGAAGACCACCACAGTAGCTGTGCATTCAGATGAGCAAATCAATTGAACAGTAGCTTCATGATTTATAATATAGGACTGGAGCAAGTGTCTGTTTCACAAAGATTGATCATCTGAACTGCAATGTGGAGGGAGAGAGACAGCCAGCGGGGGTAAATAAACAGAATGAATGCACTAGGATTTAAAAGAGCACGGAGAGAAATGCGCCGTCAGATCCTGTGATTCAGGCTTCACTGCGGTTCGTGAACACATGCTGCGATGGTGGAGCGCAGGAGCACGATCGTTAAACACGGCCGACGAGATGTACCACAGAACAATGATACGACAGAATCACTTCAGCTCTACAGACTCATGCTGCCTTCCAGTCACGTCAGAATGATCGAATTCATGCTATCGTTAAAAACTTCCTCTTTGTCAGTGTTTGAAAAATTTAAATTTCCATTTCATCTTGAATGGAGTTTGGCATCTGTAAGAAATTTAGGGCTGTCAAATCAATTAATTAATATTCGTATTTATATATGATTTATAATATATATATAAATATAAAAAATAGACAAACGTTTATTTTGCATGTAATTAAATTAATTAATATTCATATTTATAAATGATTTATATTATATATTCATATAAAATGTAGGCAAACTTATTTTGCATGCGATTAAATCGATTTGAAAGAAATTGTTTCTTAAGCAGCAAATCAGCATATTAGAATAATTTCTGAAGGATCATGTGACACTGAAGACTTGCATCACAGGAATAAATTACATTTTAAAATATAATACAACACAAAACAGCTCTTTTAAATTGTAATAATATTTCACTATATTAGTGATTTAACAGTAGTTTTGATTAAACAAATGCAGCCTTGGTGAGCAGAAGCAACTCCTTTCAAAAACATCAAGAAACCGACCCGTCTTTTAAATGGAAATGCACAAAAAAAGATGAATTGTCTGTTACAGCAAAAACTAACAGCCATCTGAAAGAGAATGAGAAATGCTTGCAGAAGAAGACCAGCGCTGAAGACTGAACTTGCCAAATCCTCTACCGAACACTTTTAGCATCAAAGACGTCTCCTGATATAACAAATCACACACACCGCAAGCCCAACCGCCTGTTAAAGTGGAGATCAGCAAGCAGAGAACGACAAATCACACAGAAAAATATTTCAAATGATCCGTGAGTACAAATCCCTCTCTAGTCCATCTACAGAATAATATCCCAGCAGACAGAGAAGCACTGCTAATGTACCATTATTCACACCTGAGCTCATGAAGTGAAAATGTTGACAGCCGCTTTAAAAATGGATACATTACAGCAAGTTTCCACAATTAAACCGAATCCTTTAGGAGGGAAACAATAAATATCAATGAAGTGAGTCTTGGCGCAGTGGTTAGTGGCTGATACATTAAGCTTTGGTCCTCAACTAGAAAAGTTAAGTTCAAGTCTCTCCCCAACAGTTTCCCAATAAAAGGCAAAGAACCCTAAATAAAAGAGTTTTTACAATGCCAGGTCATTACATACAAAATACAGTGGCTCCAAAAAGTATTTGGACACTTGCAATAGCCACAATTAAAATGCATGCATGACACTGCATAAGAAATTATCAAACTAAGTGGCATTTGAAAGTAAAGATTTATTCTAATCACAAACCTTTTTAAATTTTTCCAATGACTTTTAGCCTCACTAATTTGTTTTTCTCAAATGCTTTGCTAGAAGAGTGAGCTTTTACCATGTTTTTGGAAAATAAATAAATGCAAATAAATGCAAGTTCTATTTTGTTGCAGTGACATTTATATTAAGTTTTGCTCAAGTATCTAATTACCTTTTTGGGGAAAAACTGATGAACTGCTGTGATGAATATTGCAACTTCAAAACAAATAAACGGAACTTCTTTGATATTTTGTTTCTAATGCATTGATATTCACATTAAGTGTGACTTAAGTGTCCAAATACTTTTTGGGGGGACACATAATGGCAGAGAAGATAAACAAACCAAGCCGAATCGCTGAGGGAGATCATATTTAGTTGTGTCTTGCAGCTCCAAATTATTCATATTTTCAGAGCACGTTCAGATTAAACCTGAATGACATTACACTCAGCACTATGTGTGTGTGTTTGTGTATATATATATATATATATATATATATATATATACTAAAGCACTAAAGCTGATTATAGATTCATTTGCATTTCCCGTCTGCCCTCTGTGCTTCTATCTGATTTTAATAAAGGCCAGAGAGATGGTGCTATGCAAAGAAACAGACACATGTCTATGCATGCCAAAAGCAATCTTCTCCAAGCTCCCAGCGAGACCCAGAGTCCCGCTGTCGCTCTGCTGACCCAAAGTGCATCTCTCTGCCTGGGCCTGACAGCTAACCAACAGCAACACTCCCTTCAGATCCAGAACCAACTCATTCTGCAATGCAGAGACACTCAAAGACCGGGCTTATATTGTGAGAGTCTAGTTTTATCATGCTGAGGCACTTGCTTGCAGATCAGACGGGGTGTAAAACTTATTTTTATATTGCATTTAATTGGTGGAGCAAGCAGATTAATTCCAAAATGTTTCGCAAGTCGTATTTCTGCATGAATAATCGAGAAGAGAAACATCAGGATATGCAAATACTGTCATCACTGATTGGTGCAACAGCTTGGAGCATATTCAAACTGTGAATTGCACTTAGCAACAAAAAATGTGGAAAGCTTGACAGTGAAAACAGACAAAATGGACTGATATCTAAACTGCTGCATCCAATTATTATGAAAAAGAATTGTTGCTGACTTTACACATGAATAATAAGTATATAAGACATTTGCATGTGAAGTAGTTGAGAAGTCAACATACTCAACTGGAAGCATTCATAAATATTATGAATGGCATTCATAAATGCCATTCATAATATTTGATCGGCGACCAGGTGATGACGTCCCCGGACAGCGTGAGGAGATCCCTCAGCAGGATCAATGCACGCAAAGCTCCGGGTCCTGACAACATTCCTGGGCGTGTACTGAGAGACTGTGCAGTGGAACTCACTGATGTCTTCACAGACATCTTCAACATCTCGCTAAATCAGGCCGTTGTCCCCACATGCTTCAAAGCTACCACCATCATTCCAGTCCCTAAGAAGTCATCCCCATCCTGCTTCAATGATTACCGTCCAATAGCACTCACTCCCATTCTCATGAAGTGCTTTAAACGGCTAGTCATGCACCACATCAAGTCTGCCCCCCCCCTCCCGGACCCCTTCCAGTTTGCATATAGGTCCAACCGCTCGACCGAAGATGCCATTGCCACTGCTCTCCACCCAGCCCTCACACATCTGGACAAAAAAGACTCATATGTCAGGATGCTGTTCATAGACTTCAGTTCAGGATTCAACACAATCATCCCTCAACAGCTCACTCACAAACTGGTCCAGCTGGGGCTCAACACCTCTCTGTGCAACTGGCTGTTGGACTTCCTGACCGGGAGACCTCAAGCAGTACGGGTTGGCAGTAACACATCCTGCACCATCACACTGAACACTGGGGCCCCCCAAGGATGTGTACTGAGCCCCCTCCTCTTCACTCTGCTGACCCACGACTGCACACCATCACACAACTCCAACATTTTCATTAAGTTTGCAGATGACACGACTGTGGTGGGTCTCATCAGCAACAGAGATGAGAAAACTACAGGAGCGAGGTGAGCCGTCTGGCCGGGTGGTGCAGTGACAACAATCTCTCTCTGAATGTGGAGAAGACGAAAGAGATTGTTGTTGACTTCAGGAGAGTACACACTCAGCATGCTCCTCTGACCATCAACGGTGCGACTGTGGAGAGAGTGAGCAGCACCAAGTTCCTGGGTGTGCACATCACAGAGGACCTCTCCTGGACTAACAACACTGTAGCACTGGCCAAGAAAGCACAGCAGCGTCTCTACTTCCTCCGCAAACTCAGAAGAGCCAGAGCCCCGGCCCCCATCATGTGCACCTTCTACAGAGGCACCATCGAAAGCATCCTAACCAGCTGCATCACTGTGTGGTATGGCGCTTGCAACGCATCCTGCCGCAAGTCACTTCAACGCATAGTGAGAGCAACTGAGAAGATCGTTGGTGTCTCTCTCCCCTCCCTCCAGGACATTTACAGAACCCGCCTCACCTGCAAAGCCCTCCGCATTGCAGGTGATCCCACCCACCCGACACACAGCTTCTTCAGTCTGCTGCCATCAGGGAGGAGACTGCGGAGTCTCCAGGCGAGGACCAGCAGACTGAAGGACAGCTTCATACACCAGGCTGTCAGGAAGCTGAACTCCCTCCCGTCCTTGCCCCCCCCCCCCCCCCCCCCCCCACCCCTCTTTCACCCCATGCAACACTGAACTCTGACACTTTGACCCCCCCCCCCCAGCCCCCCACACCCCCAGGACCTTCCACTCCTCCCCCCCACCCACTTACAAACTGTGACCAGCACCTGTCACTTGTGCAGCATTGGCTGATCACTACCTCATCCAGCATTGACTGCAAACTACCTCTTCGGATAGTCTGATAAAACGATCCGAACAGTCACTTTAACTTGTCACTTTAACAGACCGATAAGCTCTTCTTGCACTACACATATATCTCCACAGTGTTGTTTTTATTTAACTGGTTCTTGCACTCTATCTGCCAGGCGCCTTATGCCACTTTATCTATCTAATTCTTTATTTTTGTACAATATCCTCATTTGTATATCTGTATAGTTGTATGTACATATGTTTAAACGGTATTTATCTGTATTTGAACGTGTTTAATGTTAACTGTATGCACCAAGGGTCTGAGAGTAACGCAATTTCAATTCTCTGTATGTATGTACTGTACATGTGGAAGAATTGACAATAAAGCAAACTTGACTTGACTAAATATCACGAATGCATTGACTACAGTGTTCCAGAAAATGAAAAATATAGCATACATTATAAAACAGCCACATATTTTAAAACCAAGTCAAATCAGGTACAATTTCACCTCATTTTCCAAAAGTGGCCCCCGAGTAATTTAAGTATCCCTACAGTACATTATTCCTCTCGCAGAGAGAGACACGCATGTAAGAAGTTTATAGACTGAGACAGAACCAGTCTAAACCTGCAGTGGAGAAGACCATCACTGCTGGACTAGGAACAAGAACAGGGATTTAACCATGTAAGACCTAGAAATTAGGTTGGGGAATGGATGAACATCAGCAAATATATTTTTTCTGCTAAGGTCTCAACCATAGACTGTAAAAACATGGACGTAGTGTCCGTGACGTCACCCGTAGGATTCTGAGGAGCATTTTTGAAGCCTAAAGTGGGCGGGGCTGGACGTCGCCATCTTAGCAGCGTTTCACCGCACGTCACTCCCGGATAATCGAAAATGGGCAAAAAGGCGGGACGTGGGTGAAGCTGAGCTGAAACCACGCCCGTCTATAGTGACAGCAGTGCTGCCATGCAAAGATAAAACACCATAACTTCATTTTTGGTCGAAAATGAGTTATTGGTCTTTTTGGGACATTAATAACCTCCTTTATCATGTGTTGAAGTATCATGGAGAAAAGCCCCGGAGAAACCAAGGCAGAACACAGTATAACATCAGTTACTGCTCTTTGATTTTTTTTCTGAACGCTCAAAGTAAGTTACGGTGCTCTGCATTTGTTTGCATTCGTTCATCAATACTGTGCCAGCCTGGAGTTATACGGTATTCTGCCTTTGTTTTACTGTCCATTAAAGTCTGCCGCGTTTAAATTACTGTGACCTGTGTACTTTTATTCATCTGTCGGCACTTCATTAGACAAACAAATTAGATAGATCGCGATCTAACAAACTGCTCCATATAACAAAGCACTGTATGCAAACAATGACTACATAACTTGGCAACAATAATTAATCTTAAATAATCTTTAAAGTGTTTTTTATAATACAGATTATTCACTCAGTGCCAGCTGTCGGTCTGGGGCTGCACAATTCTGTACGTGAGGACTCAAATACCATGACAGCATATCACACATAAAATCAATAACGGTTCGCAATTAAATCCGTTTCTTTCCTTTTCTTGTAAGTCGATAAAATCCATTGCAATGCATGCCATTGGAGATGTTTAATTCACAATAATTCGGAGCATTATTATTCCTGCTGGCGTTCACATCAATCCACAAGTCGTTCTTATAGGTTAAGCTATTTTAATTCAGTTCGATGTAAAAACAATAGGCTAAGTATGTCTTGCATCCTTTAATGTTAGCAAACATTGAAAATAAATTGGTTGCAAAATGGTATCCACTCACGTTTAACTTTTTGTCTGGTTGTTACGGTCAGAAAAAAAAACTGAATCACATTACTAGATGTTATAGCCTAGCCAATGATCACTAGATATTATACAGATGTTACTATAATGATTCTGTAATTGGTGATTAGCACCCTATATAATGTGGAAGTTACTGCCTTTTGCCTTGGCGTGACATCTCACTTTTTGCAAAAGCAGAGTACAATATCAAGATAGCGTGAAAATCAAGTTTGAGATAATTTTCATTAAAACATCTAATTGCCAGATGTACAGTGTCCTACCTATAATTATTTTTTCTGTACAAATAATAATAATAAAAAAAAACTTTAAAGCCAGTTTTCTAAGTTTCACACTCTGGAGCAGAGCGGCAATCCCCCCGTCACTCAAGTGGCCAGGCCCCTAATTATGCAGAACTTTAAGACTTCATATAATTTAAACGGATGAGTTATAAAAAAATTCACCCCCCTCACAGTAGTCACGAAGTGCAAAATTAGCTATATAGACCAAAATAAGTTTTTGAAAATGATTTTTTTTCTGCTGTAAAGTTGGGCATTTTAACATGGGGAGTCTATGGGATTGACTCCCTTTTGCAGCCAGCCTCTAGCGGCCGGTCGATGAATTGCAGTTTTAGTCACTTCCGTGTTGGCTTCACGAGAGAGAGCGGGAGTTTGCCGCTTGGTCTCAACTCAACAGTGCTCTATTGACAAAGATGAACAGGGAGATCTGGAAACAGGTTTCTGAAAATAGTTTGTCCATGTTAATATGGAAGGGTCGTGTGGAATCTGATTGGTTCCATCATCTCAACACATCCATCATCACGTCTGTCCAATAAACTGTGACTGTATCCTGCAGCTTGAAGATGTAGAAAAATAACTACACACACTCTCACAACGTCTAAATGTGATGTGTTATGTCTGTCTGACACTTCTCAGATAGAGACCATCTTCTGAGACCATCTACATTGCCGCCTACAAGATTCAGTTAATTGTGCCTCATAATAAAGAAATTAGAATGCAAAAGAAAACCAAACGACCTCTGTTTTACTGTCACCCGTCTTAACGCAAACTAATTATCTCCAAACACTCAGCAAAAGCTTCCGGCACACGATACACTGCAGACAGTTCATTATTACAGCCAGACAGTGAGAAAGACAGACAGATAGATAGATAGATAGACAAATAGATAGCAAGACAGACAGATACATATATAGATGGAAGGATGGATAATGAATGGATAGACAGACGAACAGATAAATAGATAGTTAGAAAGACAGAAAGACAGGCAAATGGATAGACAAGACAGATAGACGGATGGATGATTGATAGATGGATGATAGATAGATGGATAGATACCCTCTCGACTTCCCAATTACACATGAAGAATTGATGAAAAAACTCAAAAGCCCAAAATTTAAAAAATCTTGTGGTCTGACAACATTCTGGGTGAGATGCTGAAACACAGCACACCTGAGCTTCAGACAGCTGTGCTCAAATTATTCAACCTTGTACTTAGTTCAGGCTGTTTTCTGGAGCCAAGGACTTATTACCCCTATTCACAAGAGTGGAGACAAATTGGACCCTAATAATTTCAGAGGCATTTGTGTGAGCAGTAATCTGGGGAAGTTATTTAGCAGTATTTTAAACAATAGAATTGTAAACTTCCTTAACGAACGCAGTGTCCTGAGTCCTAGTCAGATTGGCTTTCTTCCTAATTATAGAACTACTGACCACATTTACACCCTACACACCCTAATCAATAAACACGTAAAACAGACTAAACACGGACAAATATTTGCATGCTTTATCGATTTAAAAAAAGCATTTGATTCTGTTTGGCAAGACGGATTATATTACAAACTTTTACAAAGTGGTGTAGGGGGTAAAATTTATGACATTATTAAATCAATGTATTCAAGCAACAAATGTGCAATACGAATTGACAACAAAAATACAGAATTCTTCACCCAGAAGAGAGGAGTGCGGCAGGGCTGTACCCTGAGTCCAACACTGTTCAACATCGACATTAATGAATTAGCGGTGCAGTTGGGACAGTCTACAGCCCCTGGACTCACTCTACAAGACAAAAATATCAAGCTTTTGCTGTACACAGATGATCTAGTGCTGCTGTCATCTACCCCACAGGGACTACAGAAGCACCTAGACCTGCTGGAGAACTACTGCCAGAACTGGGCCCTGGCAGTAAACCTCAAAAAGACCAACATTATGGTCTTTCAGAAAAAGCCCAGATGTCAGGAACACAGATACCAGTTCAGTCTAGGCAGCACCGCTGTACACACGATGCAGTACACTTACCTCGGCCTGATCATCACTGCATCGGGGAGTTTCAGTATGGCAGTGAATGCTCTCAAAGATAAAGCTCGAAGAGCTCTATACGCAATTAAGAAAAAATTCCAAAATATTGAAATACAGCTTCCAATTTGGTGTCAAATGTTTGATAGTGTAATTCAGACCATAGCGCTGTATGGAAGTGAGGTTTGGCGTCCACTCAGTGATCAGAGCTACACTAGATGGGACACACATCCAACAGAAGCCCTACACACAGAATTCTGCAAAATGATTCTAAAATCACCCAATAATGCATGTAGGGCAGAATTAGGCCGTTTCCCATTGATTATAAATATACAAAAAAGATCGCTCAAATTCCGGATGCATCTTAAATCAAGTCCCACAGAATCGCTACATTTTAAAGCACTACAAACCTAAGAACTGAACACCGAATAGAGTCCACTCAGTCAGCTGGTTCTGAGACTTACTAACCTGACTAACTCTACTAACACTAACCAGTCTCAGACCAGCACTGCTTCTCACCCAAACATCAAAATAAATCAAATTATCAAACAATCTAAAAATATATATCTGGAACAATGGGATCAAGAAACCGAAACACAAAGTAAATTACAACTCTATTGAACTATAAAATTAAAATATGAATTAGAAGAATATCTCCAGAGTGCCAAAGACACAAAGCAGAGACAGATCCTGACCAAGTACAGGCTCAGTGAGCACAGACTAGCCATCGAGACCGGCAGACACAGAAAGAGCTGGTTACCCAGAGAGCAAAGAGTGTGTGTTCACTGTGAGACAGGAGAGATCGAGACAGAGACACACTTCCTACTTCACTGGTACCAATTTAAATCAATCAGAGACATATACATCAACAAATTCACAAACATCATAAAGAACTTTACAGCCATGACTGAAGAGGAACAAATAAAGATAATACTAGGAGAGGGACAGACAGCAGCGAGATAGATAGATAGATAGATAGATAGATAGATAGATAGATAGATAGATAGATAGATAGATAGATAGATAGATAGATAGATAGATAGATAGATAGATAGATAGATAGATAGATAGATAGATACAGACAGATGGATAGATGGAAGGATAGACAGACGAACAGATAAATAAATAGTTAGAAAGACAGATGGATAGATATGCAGATAGTTATACAGAGGGATGATAGATAGACAGATGGATGGATGGATAGATAGACAGATAGATATATAGATAGATACATAGACAGACAGACAGAAAGATAAAACAATTAACAGACAGACAGGGTCAAATTTATCAGTGTGGCACGACAAATTACAGAAAGCGACTGAACTGTAAGCATCCCTCCGTTTAAAAACAGCACAGATGACAGATGGTGAAGCGTCTCTGCAGTGTGATTCTTCTCGCTCAGAGTTCAGAGTTTCGAAGGCCTGCAGTTCTAGATTTGGTGAGCGTGAACGAAACCCACGCACAGACAGGAAAAGTGTCCCGTCGTTACGGGTGGAGCCACACAAGAGTCAGGCTAATAACTTCAAAGAAAAACTTTGATCAGAGCTTTTTACCTTTCCATAGTCATCAAACTCAGCGAAGAGCTCAGAGTCGTCGTCTAAACTGTCTCCTGAAGTCTCCACAATCAGACCCACTCCATCATCAAGAATCTCCTCTGTGGAAACGCAATTCAGTTTATAGTTTTCAGATAACTGCACTGAACATTGCAGTTTCTGGATGATATATTATATATGCATTTCATTTCATATTTTGGCTATTTAATAATGTGTTCAGCTGTTAATAAGAGTGTAAAGAAACATTGTTAATCTAAAAACTCCCTTAGAAAGACAAAGCATGAACCCCTTGTTTATACTGTAGAAAATTGAGTGTTGCATTTCAGTTATTTTGAAGCATTATATCATCTCAAGACAAATCGAAACACAAAAACAGTCAAATAAATGGGTCAGCAGATCTCTGGCCTCCCCTCACCCTGACTCTGAGAGAAGATGTCCGTGTAGAGGTTGTCCACAGCATCCGAGCGTCTCGGTGGCAGGAAGCAGAGCTGCCGGCGGTCAACAGGGGGCAGCGTGTTGACAGTGAGAGAGAGAGAGACCTGAGCGAACGCCACCTTCATGTCAGCGAAGGTCAGAGTGCGGGCGTCCTTCCCATTCAGCTGCAGAATCTCATCTCCCGCATTCAGACCTGCAATCATTTCAATATGGTAATAGCTCGTGAATAATTAAGTCGTGGAATATTGCAATCATAGACTTCTTGAGATATGGAAAATGGATGAAATGGTTAAATGCATAGTGAACTTGCAAGGAATTAATAAAAACAAAAAACAAAAGAAGAATTTTTGAAGTTTAACAAAGGATATACAGTACAATATATATATATATATATATATATATATATATAAAACGAGTTTTTGGTCCTAAATACACCATGGCATAAAAAACGGACCCCTATTTAATTTCTTAAAACATGATTATGGTCTTATTTGCACAATTCATTAATGCAAAAATAAATAAGTTTATTAATTTTGTTTCTCCTCCTTGACCCATAATGAACACAATTAAAAACAAAAACTGCTAAATAATAAATACAAAAATAGAACTATTGAAAACTGAAATAAAATGAAAGCTAATATAAAATAAAATAAATATTAGATTAAAAACTTGAAGTTCAAAACATGCTAATACTAAACGCAGAAATGTTGCATTGGCAATAAACTGAAATAAAATAAGCTTAAATAAATAACTAAATTGAATAAGTTTAATTTCTAAAAATCCATTTTGATATGGAAAGCCCACATTTTACAATCCAATAAGACCGCAACATATAAAATTAAGTACTTTCCTACATTTTTTCTATTTAAATATTCCGTTTCAATTTGAAATATGTCATAAAAGTAATTCAATGTCCTGTCCTCACTGATGTGATGGCCAGCAGCAAAATAAATAGATGCAATAAAAAAAAAAAGAGATTGTCTCTAGCTTTTCCATTTGGCCCTTCAGCTTGCGGGTTTGACCCAGTTCTCTGGGCGATGTGAAATGTCAGCAATAAGCTAGTCAGGACCTGATCCTGCCACATTGATCACCCAGACATCACTCAGAGAGACGAGAGTCTTATTCGGCATGTTGACAGTGTCTGGATGTCAAGATAAGCTTGCTTTGATGGTCATTTAAAGGGGCCATATTCTATATTTTGCCCTGAAATCCACTTATAGTATTAGCTAATGTCTAGTGAAGGAAGTAAGAGAAGTGCTGAATGTAAATATACTTCAAATTCATTCACTATTGTAAAATAGTTCAGTGCAACGTCTTGTTGTTTATGTAGAGTGTTTTAATCTCCATGTTAGAATTAAACGGGCCATTTCTGCTACTGTACCTTTAAGGTTTCTGTGTGCAAAATGCCTGTAAATGCTTTAAAAAATCTTCAAAAACGAGCAAGGAAAATCCTGTTTTGCGTGATACGTTCCGTTTAATGCATCACATTCCTCATGCAGGTGCGTTACAAGTACAGCACATCAGTGAATCCGACTTTAATCGCCTCTCTGATTCCTTCTATCGTTTGTCATTATTCAGAGTTTAGAGGGGTTGAGAATAAATCTGCAATCTTTGGCTCTCAGAAACCCCACAGAGCTGACAACATGTTACATAAAACCAGGAGCACAGCGCAGATATCATAGCAATTACTTATACAGCTTGATTCCTAAGCAGATGCTCAACAGACAGAGAGACAGAAAGAAAAGAACAAACCAAGAGACAAGGGTGAAAAGACAAAGAGAATGTAATTAGGAGGTGAAACGAGCTAATGAACCTTTAGCGAACGCTAATCCTCCAGCTCTCACGTCAGTGATATAGAGCTGCTGAACGCTGTCCTCCTCCACCACTGAAATGGAAAAACCTGCAAGAGACAAAGATGAAGTGATAGACGTCATAATCAAGTATAATCATGAAGCAAACATCATAGGGTTTGAACATGCAACCTTTCATTTGCAAGGTCAGATTTTTAAAAGGATATATTTTATTTTTGACCTCATTTACTCTCCATCATGTCATTACAAACACATTTGAATTCTTTGTTCTTCCATGGACTATAAAATTAATTATTGTACAATGATTTATTTTTCCCAGCACTGTCCCTTTAATTACTACCACCATATATAGACAAATTAGCTTAATATCTTCAGGATTTCCCATGCAGTAATAAATAAAACTGAATACAAAAATGCAAAAAATAAATAAACAATAATGCAATAAATAAATAAATAATTGAATAAAAGTAACAAATATAATATTCTACGATTGCTGTTATTATTAACTAAAAGTATTACAAATTATTTTCAGTAATTGAAATAACATAAAAATTAAAATAAATTGAAATAAAAATAAATATTAAATGAAAAATAAAAAAAAAAACTTAATTGTTTTATTTTGCCTAGTTGAAGTTTAGTTGAAGTACTAAAATCACTAAAACTGAAATATAAAATGACAAAATAACTAAAACGTAAACTAAAATTAATGTGAAAATTGAAAAATAAAAGCTAATTCAAATCATTAATGCTATAATACTAGAATAACATTGCTACGAATTATATTGACATTTTGTGATGTGGATATAGAATCACAGTAAAAGCAACCGTTTTAAATAATTTAATTTAATATATTCTGTCAACTCATATTCTGAGTCCAAAAACATGCAGTTTACTGAGATAAATCTAGTAGGATTCAGCTGGTCATGTGATCTCATCATGTCGTCCCCCCAAGAGATGACCATAAAACACACTCGCATTTATTTATTTATGCTTTTTATTGAAAAAAATTATTTCAAAGCTACTGGGAACACTTGTCTTTCCATTACTTTTCCAGGTACCGTTGTTAAATTCCCAGTATAAATAGGTGGATGTAAACCAGACATGATTTGATGAACATAACACATTTTTGGCTCTCACCGTAGCCGATCATGCAGGACTCATCCCGATCAAACTGAATGACCTTCCTGATCTTACAGCAGAGCTCGATTTCCTTATACAGCTGAGAAGAAGTGCACAGGACATTATTCATTAATATTCCACGACTGAACACAACTTTGATATTCCACATTCAAACAGCATAAACAACACGCATGGGACGGCACAAAAGGGTGAAAGTGACAGAACACAGATCACATTTCACAGGAGGAGAACTTTATGTTTCCGCTTGATCGATTGTGTCTGACCTGGACACTCAAAACATAATAAATGAAGACGCTGAGCAGAAGTTAAAGGATGATAGATGTAGAGAAGTGAAGCTTCGAAAGAATGGAGCAATTCCATAGCTTCCATAGGTCATTTTTTAGGAGAGATGGAGGGAAACGGGATGAGCAAAACATCTCCTTTTGTGTTCCACAGAAAAAATGAAGAGTTTGTTATTAAAGCGTGAAGGAGAGAGGAAGAGAAAGGGTGTTTGGATGAAGTGTGATGTCCCAGCAGCATGAAAGTAATGAGAGAGCATCTAAGCAGCGGGTGGGAGAGCGAGTTTAACTCCAAACCTACCAGATCGTAAATATCCTCCTCCGGATTGGGGATATAAAACTGCACTTGGTTCTCAATGAGGAACTTAAGCCGCACGTAGTGTTTAGTGAGGTCCAGTTGGTGAGCCTGGAGAGAGACCAGGAGAGATGAAAGCAGACACACATTTAATGGATGAAGAGCGATGCCAAGACATGTTACTGGGCTGTATCTTCTTCTCAGTGGGCCAGATGGACAAGAATCACACGCTAAAAGGCCCAAATGCTCATATCAGAGAGGATGCAGCACATTTTCATTCGGCATGCAGCAAGAGGAAAGCGAATACATTTCTTTATATAGGGTAGACACATGCTTGAGACTTTAAAAGCCCTCTGAGGAACGCTTTGAGTAACACAGCATCTGAGTTTACTACACCAGTGACCTTCAATCCCACAAAGCAACTCTGAAGCGACTCTGTGAATGTGAAAACCTGGCATCAGAAGAGAACGATGAATGTTTCGTGCACTAGAAAGATCTTGGGTATGTTGGCGTTACCTTGCAGATCGTTTCCAGCATGTCGAGGGCCGACTCTCCGGGTTGGATGATGGCTAACACAGGCTGGTCGTTTGGCAGCAGCACCCATGATGGAGTGAGGTGGTCTCTGGACCAGATGTCATGATCTGTGCTGGGTCTTGGCAGACCTTTCACTGGGGTCTTGGTGTCTTTCTGTAGTGTGATAAATGAAAAGCACGGTGAAGCCGCAGCTGTGAACGAGGCCTTTAGAGATGCTATTAATCATGTGAAATGATGATCATCCTCATCTCATCATTTCTAAGAACTCACCCTCAACTCATCTGAGGTGCACTGTGTGCTAATAGCATAAAATGAGATATAATTGAAATATCATACTAGCATACTACAATACTTCTTATTTTGTGCATATTATGCACATTTTCTGTATGCATAAAACACATTTTTATACATCTAACAATATGTACAGTACACAACTATAGCATATTGTTCTGTGGACCGTTTCCCACTTGATGTTCAAATTACATTGTGATCATTGAACTATAAGTAACATTACAATTTGATTTTTAAAGGTCCCATGACATGCTGTTTTTTGGATGCTTTTATATAGGCCTAAGTGGTCCCTAGTACTGTATCTGAAGTCTCATTCCCGAAATTCAGCCTTGGTTCAGAATTTCAGCCACTACGAGCCAGTCCCAAAATGAGCTTTCCTTAGGACGAGCCATTTCTGTGTCTGTAGCTTTAAATGCTAATGAGGAGGAGAGAGGCGGGGCAAGGTGGAGGGTGGGTGTGTGTCCTGCAGCTTGCGCCACGGTACCATGTGCTAATGTTGACAGTGGATGTATCGCAATGGCTCGTAGACACGCAGTCCTTCAAGCTTTTCAGTTTGACCCAGAATCTGATCCGGATGGAAAAGCACCAGATGAAGAAGTTGCAACTCAGCGGCTACAGCAGGACGTCTCCGAATGGTTAGTTTAAAATATTGTGTCTGGATACGGCCAGTGTTTCCCACACATAGACTTTACCTTGGTGGACCGCAACAATATCCACCGCCCGCTGACATCAGCTCCCGCGTCTCACACACACAAGCGCGACTTTAGCACAATATTTAGTAACTTCCAGACCCTTTAGGCGGCTTTTTCCCCATAACGGGTACATACTAACAAACCTAGCGACTTCGCTCGTTTGCAAGCCATGATGTCTCTCTAGAAAAAAAAAAAATTTCGCTCGCCTCGCACGGTCGTAGCTCATTTTCTCATGGGCGGGCAAAGCAGAGAAAGGGGAGGTAACCTTTCACTGTATGACGACATAAGGGGAAGATTCCAGATCGGGTCATCTGAGCTTTCATTTTCTCAAAGTCGAAGCAGGATACCCAGGGCTCGGTTTACACCTATCGCCATTTCTAGCCATAGGCAGGCTAGGGGAACTCATATTAATGTTAAAAAACCTCATAAAGTGATATTTTCATGCCATGGGACCTTTAAACATTTGAATGGACTGCTAAAAGTTACACTTTTACAAAACTTTGATCAGTAAGATTGGGTCAATAAGATTTGTATGTATTATTTTTTTTTAAAGAAATTAATACTTTTATTAACCAAGGATGCATTAAATTGATCAAAAGTGGCAGTAAAGATGTTTAGAATGTTAAAAATGATATTTCAAATAAATGCTGACCTTTTGAACCTTTTCAAAGAATCCTGAAAAAATGCATCAGTCGTCGTGACGTATTGTCAAGTATGGTGACCCATACTCGAAATTGGTGCTCTGCGTTTAACCCATCCAAGTGCACACACACAGCAGTGAGTAGTGAACAAATGCACCATTTGTTTAACCATCATGGTTTAAACAAAAATATTAACATTGATAATAATAAGAAATGTTTGTTGAGCAGCAAATCAGTATATTAGAATGATTTCTGAAGAATCATGTGACACTGAAAACTGGAGTAATGATGCTGAAAATTCAGCTTTGATCACAGCAATAAATTACATTTTACAATTTATTTAAATAGAAAACTGTTCTAAATAGAAAATTGAAATAATATTTCACAATATTACTGTACTTTTGATAAAATAAATGCAGCCTTCATGAGCAGAAAAGACTTCTCAGAAACATTCAATCTTACTGACCCAAAACTTCTAAACATCTGAACACAGCCATTAAACATGGATGATAATAATGCACTGTAATCTCAACTACCATTCCACCATCTTTCTTTCTCTACTTATGATTGAGTGAGTGAATCAGAACATCGACACTTTTATCTGCGCCCCAGGTCAGTGGATTATAGCACAACCATCTCTACCGTTCCTACACCACGAATGCCCACACCTCCGCCAACGCCAGTGATAAATATACGCCCACATCTCTGCCAACCCACTCCAGAGATCCATCCCAGAGCGCATCTCTCTGAACACGGCAGCTTTAATTTGGTGCAGTGGTCTCGTATAGTATTTTGTGTGTTTTTGCCACTTTTATAGATAGTGTAGTATTGAAAGATGCATGTTTCTTACCGTCGTCTCACTAGAAGAACCCTCAAACATGCCTTCTAGAGGACTTTTAACTGGATCATCCCCTTCTGCAAAAACCTGTTTGAAAATAACATCCAACATTCAGCAGTCACCCACCAAAACACGAAAACCAACTGTATGTGTTATATGTAGTATGCATTTCATCTGCTTGTTGAAAAAAGTGCTGAAGCAGCGTGCAAATTAATGTGCATTTTATTTTTTTAAGCAGAGCCAGTTGATCTCTGCATATGCATGTTTATGTGTTCTGGAAGAAAACACTAAGTGTGAATTAGGTGTGTGTGTGTGCGCGTGTGTAGTTTACCTGGTTAATGCTGGGATGACCTTTACTCTTTCTCTTGGAGTGGGTGTCCAGACCCCATAGTGAGGAGAAGCGACTTTTGCGTTTGCTGGTGGAGCGCGACATCGCCTGTGTCCGACGCCTCACGCCGCTCTCAGTGCGAGCCGCCACCTACAGACACAAAACAGCTGCATGAGGTACAGGGACAACATTCATACTGTGTGTCTCAGGAATCAAACTGACTAGACGGCTCCTAGCAGGAGTCTGAGATATGAACACAGCTGCTCTGTGAAACTCGTTCTCATTGATTCGCTCACACTGATGTTCAGTCGTCAGCTTCATTCGCAAGTTGTTCAAGAATCTGGGTATAAATGGGTCATTAGTTGGTCTAAATGGGTCATTAGGTGATCTAAATGGGTCATTAGCTGCTGGTCAAAACTGGTCATTAGCTAGTCTAAACTGGTCATTAGCTGCTGGTCAAATAGGTCATTAGCTGGTCTAAATCATTCATTAGCTACTCTAAATGGGTCAGTAGCTAGTATAACAGGTCATAAGCAGTTCTAAATTGGTCATTAGCTAGTCTAAACTAGTCAAAAGCTGGTCTAAACAGGTCTTTAGCTGGTTTAAACTGGCCATGAGCTGGTCTAAATGGTTTACTAGCTAGTCTAAATTGGTCATGATCTGGTCTAAATTGGTCATAAGCTGTTCTAAATGGGATATTAGCTGCTCACAATAGGTCATGAGCCATTTTAAATAGGTCATTAGCTTGACTAAACTGGTCAAGAGCTGGCCTAAACTGGTCATTAGCTAGTCTAAACTGGTAAAGAGCTGGTCTAACTTGTAATTAGCTAGTCTAAACTGGCCGTGAGCTGGTCTAAATGGTTCATTAGCCAGTCTCAATTGGTCGTTAACTGGTTTAAGATGGTCATTAGCTGGTCTAAGCAGCTTAAGAAGTGGTTTAAATAGATCATGACCTGGGCTAAATTGGTCTTTAGCTTGTCTAAACTGGTCATTAGCTAATGTAAACTTCTCATTAGCTGGTCTAAACTGGTCGTTATCTAGTCCAAACTGTTCATTGGCTGGTCTAAATGCATCCTTATCTGGTCTGAACTAGTCAGAACAAACTAGTTGTAAGCTAGATTAAACTGGTCATGAGTTGGTCTACAATGTTCAAAAGCTACAATGTTCCAAAATACAGCTGATTTTTAGTAGGAAAGCCATCGTCCTGATCGGATCTGCTTGAGATTTGTTCCCTCAGCAAACACAAAGCTCACAAATGCTGATTGTTATTAATGGTGACTGTGTAATCATTGTGTTTTCTGGAGTTCTCCTGCATTTAAATCACTAACAAAATAAGAAAGAAGTATGTGCGTTTGCTGAATACAAACAGCCCTGAAAAGACAAATACCCATCATACCTTTTTCAGTATTTTTCAAAGTTTCTCCATAAACTGCATTCAGTCAGTCTACAATTGTTCTTGCTCTTATATTCTCAAAAGAAATGTCAGAGGACGGATTTCATCCATCACCATTCTTTCATTCTTTTTCAGCAAAAACACACTTTCCCTACCAAAATCGAGTCCGCTGGTGGGACATCACCTTTAGAAATAAATAAACACACATATTCATTCATAAATAAGCAGCAAACACACAAAAACAACTTGCTTCCTGTGGTCACTCGGGTCCGGATGAATTTTAAAGGTTAGTGAAGTGTTTGGCAAGTTCTTTTCAGTGTCATTCAAAAATTATACACGCTCGCTGTGTTGAACGCGCTGTGGCATTTCTGGGTCTCCTGATGGAGAAAAGCACTCCGGCTGCATCAAAAACCCTCTCCACTGCTCTGAAACAAGCTATTATTCGTCAAGAACAGCACACGGGCCAACAGCACTTCATTTGGACTCAACACTTATCCTCCCTCTCCATCCTCTCAGAATGTGAATGCTTAAAGGGACCATCCCCACCCCCTCCACCCCAAAAAATCATCCAAGCTGCAAAGACAAAAATAAAATCTCCCTGTATCCCAGTGTCCTCTAGCTCCTGCATAGAACGCCAAAGCTGGAGGCGAATCTGAGGATGGATGGTATTGATCAGCCGGAGCCGTGGCCCACATCCAAGAGAAAATACACCGGCCAACCCTTCAACTACTGTTTCTTTTTATGCCAAAATCCATTACCCACGTACACCAACACTGACGGGTGGGAAGGAAGCAGGTTAATACATGCATTTTGGGTAAAAATAGAGCGATACTGATGCTCTAGATGTGGGTTTCTAAGCCATGCTTCTGTTTGAAATACACTAGATACCAAATGTTTAAAAACTTGTCAGTCAAAGTAAGTTCCCTTTAAGCTACCAGAGAGCTGTTGTCTATGTCTACTTGAAAGGAGAAAGATTGAAATCTTTAAAACTGTTGTATTATTATAATTCACTAAATTCTGACAACAATGACCATAACTTTTTCTTTTGCTCAAATCATGCAAATCATTTTCACTTTCATCATCAGTACAATTTCACTTAATACATTTAATACATTTCAATGTTCAATTTCAAAGTAAAAATTCTATATTTATTCATATTATAAATTGTATATATATTTAATCATCTTTTATAAATATACTGTGCGTGTGTGTGTGTGTGTGTGTATATACAAACAAAAACACACACACACACACACACACACACATACATATATACAGTATATATATGACCCTGGAGCACAAAACCAGTCTGAAGTCGCTGGGGTATATTTGTAGCAATAGCCAAAAAAACATTGCATGGGTCAAAATATGCATTTTTCTTTTATGCCTAAAAATAATTAAGATATTATGTAAAGATCATGTTCCATGAAGATATTTAGTAAATATATCAAAACGTAATTTTTGATTGGTAATATGCATTGCTAAGAAATTCATTTGGACAATTTTAAAGGCGATTTTCTCAATATTTTGATTTTTTTGCACCCTCAGATTCCAGATTTTCAAATAGTTGTATCTCAGCCAAATATTGTCCTATCATAACAAACCATACATCAAAGCTAATTTGTTCAGCTTTCAGATGATGTATAAATCTCAATTTCGAAAAATTGACACTTAAGACTGGTTTTGTGGTCCAGGGTCACATATAATAAATATGTAGTATAATAAATATATATACAATAACTACAATATATATATATATATATATATATATATATATATATATATATATATATATATATATATATATATATCACACACACACGCATACAAAAGACAAGAAATAAAATGATGGAATAAATTATGGAAAACTGAGAGATAATCACCAGTGCATGGAAAGAAGAGACTGAAAAAATGCCCAGTCGGCCCATGGCCAGTTTGGTGGGACGGGAGGCGAAGGCCAGCAGGCGTTTGGGGTTGGGAAGCTCGCCGCCCTGCAGGCTGGACAGGTAACAGCGGAAGCGGAACAGATCCATGTGGAACTGCTCTAAATTCTGCTCCCACAGGAAAATCTGAGGAAAAGAAGAGAAAAAATTATTGGTTAGAACATGGTTTACAGCAGGCCAGCGGCATGTGAGAGTTGTCAAAATGATCATTTAATTCTCTCGAAAACAAGGTCAAAACATTACATTTAGCCTTAAAGGACCATCTCTAGATATCTAGAAGCTTCCGTGCCTTGTGTTTAGTCTGGTTTGATCTAATGAAATGGTGTTTGGAGGGCAGTGGAGTGGGTTTATACACCACGGCGTCTCCTCCCAGCCACTCTGGGATGGATGTTTTTTTGGAAGACGCGGCGGAGGGGGCAGCGGTCCAGACAACACACAAAGTAGCAAACAACAGCGCCACACATTCCACTGGCAGCGAGGTCTGGGACTCCCTAAGAACTCGACCCTGCTGCCATTCACCAGGGCACAATGCGTAACCCGACGCTGCCAAAATTAAAAACCCACACAAACACACAGGCACCCGCTAACCCTCCTCCTGATGGGCCACAGGCCATTCTGAGCTCCGCTTCTTGCGTAAACATCCATTGAGTGGAACGTGAACTTTTGCAGCAAGTGTGTGGAGTGAATCAATGTTCTGTCAACATTATGACAGCATCAGAATTACCGTGATGAAAATCTGCAGTAATACAGTGGATAACGAGGATGCTAGTGCCGTAACGCTCTACGATATTGATACAATAATTATGGAAAACAAAACAGCACTGACAGACTCTTCAAAAGCTATGCAAAACGAACACTTTTTGTCCTAACCAGATGCAAGCAACATTTAGTCCCTCACTTGTTTCTCTTTTCATCATGTTGTGCTGGGAAGATGTGCATTTGTCCAAAATAAATTATTGTATATTACAAACACATTGTATAGTTTGTATATTGTATAATACAAACATATTATTGTATATTAAAGGTGCACTCATTTTTTGTTTAAAAGTTAGGGGTCATTTGAAAGAAATTACTTATTTTTTTCAGCAAAGACGTATTCTATTGATCAAAAGTGACTGTAAATACATGTATAACGTTTTATATAGATTTACATTTCAAAATAAATTCTATTATTATATAAGAATAAATAAATGAATACATTTATATGAGTAAATATATAAAACTTTCTATTTGTCAAAGAATTCTGAAAAACAAAATGATCACGGTTTCCACAAAACTATGAAGAAGCACAAGCATTTTCATCATAGGTAATAATCAGAAATATTTGTTGAGCAGCAAATCAGTATATTAGCATGATTTCTGAAGGATCATGTGACACTGAAGACTGGAGTAATGATGCTGAAAATTCAGCTTTGATCACAGAAATAAATTACATTTTAAAATATAAATCACATAGAAAACAGTTGTTTTAAGTTGTAATAATATCTCACGATTTTGCTGATTTTACTTACTTATTTTTATCAAATAAGTGAGACTACTTTCAAAAACATCAAGAAATATTTTTGTTGACATTTTATTCTTAAACATCTGCTTTTATTGTAATTTTAAACAGATTTAAATTTTTTTATTATATTGTATTTTATTAATATTTTTATTTTATATTCTAATATATATTTTTATATTTTATTATACAACAAAAATCACCTCCACATCAAATATGTTGTGCCTAGATGTGATTTTGCTGCTTGGTTATACTTTCTGTGGATGTTTTGATGCTAAACATGTTGGATTGTGGGTAATTCAGGCCTAAACATGGTAAATAACCAATCACTAGCCTGCTCCAGAATGGTCTTCCTCTTCTTGGCGTCGGTGACAGCGGAGAGCTGCATATCTCCCATTTTCTTCATCTTCTCATCCATGTCGATCTTCTGCTCCAGCTTTCGGATCTCGGCCCGCAGCAGACGCACAGTGTCTTCACGGTGGTGTTGTCGAGCAACGGCTGCGGCGCAGGCTGAGTGAATGGCCGTGATCCAGTTCTCAAGCTCAGTTTGGCTGCAGGTCTACAGAAAGAGGTCAAGGGTCAAAGGGTTAAATAGCATATTAACAAATTACTCTACCCTTTCTGGAAGTATATAGTATGTATACTATGCACGATGAGCAAATATTCTATATGCATGAACTATCTGGTATTTCAGCTGGTATAACATGGCATCCCACAATGCTATGAACTCGATTTGACTTTTTTATTCTCAGATTGACAAATAACTAGGGAGACCATATGTCCTCTTTTTTCTGGACATGTCCTGTCTGGGATTTCTAAATTGCCTAAAATGTCTTGTTTTTGGCTTTGTTTCCAATTGTTTTCATACTTGCTGATGGTAATGACTGAAAACTAATTTGACCAATAGCATGCAGGCATTGACATTATTGACCAACAGTTGCGTACAAAGAGGTGGGATCTATAGAAAACAGTCAAAGCAATTAAATGTATGAGGACTGTAGAGAAACAGTCAATCGGAAAACAACAGGATATTTTAGGCAACTTAGAAATGGATGCCAGGACATGTCCAGGAAAAAGAGGACATATGATCACCCTAAAATAAAGTTATAAGTAACTACAGCTGTGAGTTTTGACTTTCTGTTCCGCTTAAAGGTAGCAAAGTAAACATTTTTATGATTAATAAACAGAGGTGGGGGACTCGAGTCAAGTTGCAAATTTAAGGACTTGTGACTTGCTTAAGGCAGACCTTAAATGCACAGCTGTCAGTTTAGTTCTAATTAAGATAAAATCAAAGAAATCGATAAGTTACAGGGGAAGATACATAAACATTAACAGCAATATGCTTCTTGTTTTGAGTCATGATGACAATAGTTTTCAAGAACAATGTAGGCAATCATGCAAAGTGAAAGAAACAGTCCAAATAGGGTGTCTATATCCGATGAAAATTTTGGGTCCATTTTATTTCTGATATAAGGGGTGATTTGTAGTCAGCATATTATTTTAAACTGAATAGCATGTTTTGTTGCACACTGAAATTCTTTAGCGTGCTCCCAGACTGAATTCCAGTCTTCGCTGGCGATATTTAGTGCAAAATAATTTTCAAACATCTGTTAAATATTATCTGTGTCTCCTAGGATGGTCAAACTCAATATAACATAAATATGAGATACATATTTTTATCGATATTTTCTCAATTACAGACTTATCAGTATACAAAGTAGTATTTTGCCTATTTTAAAATTTTTATATTTAAAACAGTATTATTTGAAATGTATAATTAAAAAAGTTATTGTCATGTGGCAAAAATATATTTGTTCCTGTTTGTGACTCGACTTGACTTGAGGTGAGCCACTGACTCGACTTGACTTGCTTGATTAGTTTGTACTGTGACTTGAGACTTGAACATGTGTGACTAGCCCCCACCTCTCTTAATAAATAAATGCACCACTTGATCTGTTCAAAAAAGTAGCACACTAATGTTTATTGTGACATAACGCATACTGTAAAAAATTACATTTACATTTATGCATTTATCCAAAGCGGCTTTCAAATGAGGAACAATTTAGTCAACATTTATCATAATATCCAATGCCAGGTTTATTAGACAACTAGATTAGGAAAACATAGAAGGCTGGAAACAGTGTATATGGTATTATTCTGGACATATTAGTGAGTCATATATGAAACTCACATATATATTATCTGGTCAGTATTAGTATATGAGAAGAGTTTAGCATGGGATGTTCAGTCACCTGAAAAAGGAAGGAGTCTCCGAGCGAGTTACTCAGGCAGAAGACAAAATCTTTTTTGGGGTGTTCTGGGACGGCCTGGACGATGCTGTTCTCGGCCCACACGGCATGTTTAGGGACGCTGTTGTGATCAATGCCTGACCGGCCATCCGTCTCGTAGAAAAACAGAGTGCATCCTGGGAGGACAAATTATAACATTCACTCAGGCATCAGAAATTCAAAGTTGTTCACGTGAGTTCAATTAACACTACAGATCATCTCTCAGCCGCTGTTTCCAGGGGAACGGGAGCAGGATATCCAATAGATTGGAGTTTTACGGCTTTATTGATTGAACTCTGCTCTCCAGTGGCCAAAATAAGAAATGCAGCACTGCTTACTTGAAGAGAATCCAATATAATGCACACAAACTTATTGGATTATTTTTTCAGCTTTGATTTTGTTCTGTTTTCACATTGTTGGCAAAGATACAGAGCTTTCTAACATGTCAATACTCTAACACTGTGTGTATCCAAATATGAGGAACTTACTATATACTATCGTTTGAGGCAGGTAAGAGTATACTTTTAAATTGACAGTAAAGACTTCTATAATGTTACAAAAGATTTCTATCTCAAACAAATGTTGCTCATATAAATTTTCTATGCATTAATGTATCCTATAAGATGGTTTCTACAAAAATATAAAACAGCATGACTGTTTTCAACATTGATAATAATCAGAAATGTTTCTTGAGCAGTGAATCAGTATATTAGAATGATTTCTGAAGATCATGTGACACTGAAGACTGGAGTAATGATGCTGAAAATTCAGCTTTGATCACAGGAATAAATTACATTTTATAATATACTCACATAGAAAACAGTTATTTTAAATCGTAATAATATTTTGCAATATTACTATTTTTACTGTATTTTTTAATATAAAAATATAGCTTTGGTGAGTGAGGAAAGACACATATTTTGAACTATTTTTTTTTTTTTAGCACTCATGCATTAATTTTTGGAGAACGGTAAAAAATAAGGTAAAATAAATATGGGAGATTTCTTAAGCCAGAATATTTAACAAACAATTGTGTTAGAGGTGTAACTGAATGTTGGGCGTTCAATTCTCAAGACTCTTTTCTGGACCTACCCATATAACACAACAAACATAATCCTCCTCTTCTCTTTCAAACGTGTTCACAGGAAGCTGTAAAACCTGTTTACGGTGTCAGGTAACCGCAAACATCTCTTTCAGAAACACCACACACACACACCTTTGAGGGACACCCAGTAGCTCTTCCACTTGCGGCGAGGGGCGAGCTCCACCTTCTTGTTTTTTTTATGCACCAGGAAGTTTTTGACGGCGAGGCGTCCAGCTTTGCGTACGGTTCCCTGTACAGCAGCCACGTTCAGTAGAGGGTCGGTGTGGTACGCAGAGCTCAGGGTCACACTGCTCTGCTCATCGCTGAACGCTGAGCTTCTCTCCTCGGGAACCTCAGCTGGACTCACGTTCTGCTCCAGCTCCTGACGGAAGTTCTCATAGACACCCTGACCAGACACACACAGGTCCTGTTATCACTGTGCAGATGCTAAACTACATCACAAACTTACAAATAACATACAACACTCTTGTCCACCTATTGTCTCGTGGAAATAAAGTGCATTTGGTCATAGTTAGCTCTCTGGTCTCTTTTTCTACATAATTTACCATTCATCATTTAGGAAAAATCTTAAATTCTTAAAATCTTAAAATATTACAGTGTTAGCTTCCTCTTGCATTTTATAAACAAAGATATGGTAAAATAAATATGGTAAAATAAACAAACAAGGGTAAGGTGTTTCAGAGTTTTTTTTCTTTTACATTTTCTGCATTTCTTTTGGGGGGGGGTAAAATAAATAATTAAATAAATATGGGAAATGTATTTATCGATCAATCAATAAATCAGTCATTTAATTTTAACGAACTTTAATTATTTGACGTAATGTTGGCTATAATGACCATCATGTCACAATATTTCATTAACGTAATAGAATTTGGCACATTAAAATAAAATCATATAAATACATTTTTAGATACAATATTTTTTTAAATATTGTTTTATTTATTAAATTGTTTTATTTTATTTTATTTTATTTTACTTATTTACCCCATCAAGTAACACAAAAAATGAAGGAAAAATGTATCAAAAGAAAAACAATTATTAAAAACTTTAATTCATATTAACACGGCAGGTTGTTGTTTTTATAACATCATGTAATTTCTTAAAAACCATCAACTCTTTTGCTTTTCCCTTTAGTTTTTTCCCTTTTTCGTTTTTGTTTATTTATTTTTCAGGTACACATTAATATTCTGACATATTATCATACTTTATTATTTATTCCATTTATAAATATTTAAATTTTTTGTTTGCATATATTTTATTTTAATGAGCATTACTCATTTGACAGAACATTTCCCACAGATGTTGTGTGATGTTCACTGGGCCATAATGTTCATGCACTGATGCGTTCCTGCACTGACGATGCATCTGATATTACTGTATGTCTACTCATGTCTAAATGGAACATATTATAAACTAGGAACAGAAGAAACAGCAGGAATAAATCACCCTGCCCACCTGTGTGCCATCTGAGGGTCCTGCTCCAGCCCCGCTGCTGCTCCCACTGTCGCTCCCGGTGAAGGCGCCCCCTGCAGACGTGGAGTAAGTGGAGAAAGACACAGACATGGTCTTATAGCGCCGAGCGTGGTGCTGAGACGCCTCGCTGTCCCCCGTCAGCCCATCGATACCACTGTCCTCATAATCACTGCCATCTCCTGCCGTGACATCCTGAAAATGAAATAAATACATAAAAAATAATCATTTACCATGATCACGGGTGATAATGGGATAATCATTTAATTTACATCATTTTATAGGTATGAATTTAAATTTAAGTTACAGTAAATTAGAGTAATTTCTAGCCAAAGAAACAGTTTAGAACTGACCAAATGAGCATAAAGACAAATTTTTTTTAACTGAACAATTAAGCATAAAAAGACACCTTTTTATATTGACTATATAAATAAATAAATAAAAATAAATAAAAATTAAAGAATATCAAAATAATTCAATTTACAGCAATATTTAAACATTTTAATTTTTTTAGGCTTGGAAATATCCCATTTCTGACATTTCCTTATGTTTCCACGTTTTCCAGGGCCACAGAAACACACACACACATATACATATATATATATATCATAGCATTAAATGGCAGCAAGTTAATGTACATAAAATTATAAAATATAGGCCCAAACTAAATCTGTGAAGTAATTTTGGAGCAAAATCTGGCCAAAAAAAGAACATGTTCTGTGAAAACCAGTTTGTATGAAAAGACATGACATGTATCTAAATGTACGCAAAATGATTTTTTTAAATACTGTCTACTTAACTGACCTAGGACGGTTTTTGGTTTTAACATGGCTTACTTTAACTAAAACTAAGTAACAAAACTAATCATAGTTCCTGGATGTTCTTTCTCAGTAACCAAACATGAGCCTTGCGATTTTGACAGACTGAACTCAGTTTTCCACTCTAATAAACGTGGCTCTTCTCCAACACATCTCCATTCCTCCTACCTGCTGGCCGGAGCACGTCGTGGCTTCAGAAACAGAGGACATGCTGCAGGCTGTGAAGTGAACATTTTACAGACGTTAACACAGAGACCACAGCGCTGTCTGAACTCTGCGTGTCGAGTTATAGCGCAGTAAAGTTGACTGTACAATACCACTCTGTACTGCTGCTGGGGAATGATGGGATATTACCCACCAAACCCGGCATCTAGCGGGAGTCACATGACAGGACTGTGCGGCCCGGCATGCCATTCATCTTCACCGATGGAGCCTCACAGGGAGGCAGTGTCACACAGTGATTTTATATTTTTCTTTCTAGCTTTAGCTAATAGCCTACCTACGTACAACTGAAACACAAGATTTCTTTCTTGCACACACATATTTATGCAAGAAATACAGTCAAAAATAAACCAGCATATCTAAAGCTCAACTCTCTCCACCTTTGCTACTCGATCTCTCTCTCTCAATTACGCTCCTGTCAGTTAGAGCTCATTAGCATGACAAAAGCAGCGAGCTGTTCACAGAAGTCTGACTCCAGGATCTGGATCATCTGAGAGAGAGAGAGCAGGAAAATACAGCCACCACCATATGGACAGTGTGACAGACCACTAGAATTGTCTACACACATCACAGAGATTGACAGCTACTGTGGTGGTACTATATTATGGTAATATTAGTACTATGGTACTTTGCTATAGCATAGCATTGACAAATTACTTAATAAAATGTCCTTAAATTAAAATTCTGGTACCTTGGTGCATGTCCATCTAACCATGGTAGTAAAATAATTTTTGAAAATTATTTTATCTAAAAAAATATTTTATATTGTATATGTACAAAATAGAAATACCATCACATTTTTAAATAAATTATTGGGAATTTGAATGTTATCTATATAAAAATATATAACATTAATATCATACCAATACTATAAAAATATATAATAGAAATACCATATAAATACCGATTGTGTATATTTTTAGTTTATTTTATCTGCTAAAAAATAAATAAATGACATTCTATTTTTATACATTATGGTTATAATAGAATAATTTTATTTGATTTTTAAATATATTTTACAAATAAAAATAAATAAAAATAAAAATAAATATCATTACATTCTTTTATAAAGTTTTGGCATTTTTTCTATAAAAAAATTCAAATATAAATGCCATTATATTTCATAAATATTTAGTATTTTGTTAAATATTTTATTTATAAAAAATATAAAATATCATTATATATTTTTTGTTTTTTACACCAACAGCTGACTGGGATGAGTGTCTTGTGAAATCATAATACTGTCCCGTGGGAAAAAACAGTGGAGTCTGTGTGAACTCGCACACAAATGAGTCATTCATATGTACAGTCTCTTTACATGAGAAGATTCAGAGGATTCTGGGGGATTAACCGCAGTCAACATACATTGCAAGACTAAAATTCCCTGCTGTACACCTACACTAACACAACATTACACTCACATTCTTACTGCACACCTACGGGCGTTTACACTGACACTCAATGACTCCAGTCATTCAAACAAAGCCATTCACTTTCAATGAGAGCGGCTGATCTGAAGAGTAGCCTCAAAGTTCAACAGAAGCGCAGATAGCCAAGCTCGTGTTTCTCAGACTACTTTTTAACCGCTGACAGTATGAACAGAATATTTTAGTTTTAAGGAAGCTAGTTTTATTTTCATTTCAAAACGTACTTAGGTACAATACACTTTACTAACACCTGAAACCTTTTCCCGTTTGTGTTTTTGATCATTTTAGCTTAGCTAACTACACTGAATATCCCAGACAATTGCTGGTCTAACAAAAATATAATTAATATGTCATATTTTTAGAGATTTTTTGATTGAATATTTCAATCAAAACAAATAATTATAAAATACAATGGTATTTATATTTTATAATTTTTATAGATAGAATGTAGAAAGCAAATAATTATACAAATATAATAGTATTAATAATTTATATTTTTATAGATAGAATATAGAAAGGCAAATAATTATGAAAACATAAAAGTATTTATAAATTATATTTTTATAGATAGAATGTTAAAAACAAACTATTATAAAATATAATGGTAGTTATATTGTTTATTTTTATAGACAAAATATCTAAATCAAAACAAATAATTACAAAATACATGGGCATTTTATAATTATATTTTTTCGAATTTTTATAGATAGAATGTAGAAAGCAAATAATTATACAAATATAATAGTATTTATAATTTATATTTTTATAGATATAATATAGAAAAGAAAATAATTATGAAAACATTAAAGTATTTATAAATTATATTTCATAGATAGAATGTTAAAAAAACAAAAAAATAAACTATAAATAGTAGTTTTATATATATATATATATATATATATATTTTTTTTTTTTTTTAGGTATGGCACTGATAAACCCGTTCACATTCTTTGAACTTTTTTTTGTGGCCTCAATAAAAAAACCTACACTAGCATTTGCCTAAATTGTTGTGTGCAGATCCTTTTTTCTTGTTATGGATCTACACACCTGGCCAGTCTTTTACACTTTTGCATTGACTGTGCTACTTTATTCATCACACATTATTTATATTGTTTTACATATAAAATATAAAAATGCAAATAATTATAAAAAATATAATGGTATTTATATTTTTTTAAAATAGTATAATACAAATATATAAATGGCATTTATATTTAATATTTTTTAGATTAAATATAAAAAACAAAAAAAAAATACAAAAATATGATGGTATTTATAAATGTTGCCAAAAATAACACGATTACAGCTAACCAGTATGTATTTGGTGTTTAATATTGGAGTAGTGACTAATAAGATTAACTGTGGGCGGGGCTACCCAATCAAACTCACCTGTATGGTTTGTGCCCGCCTCCCTTGCATAGCTCCTTGATGATTGGTTGGTCCCTCTGACAGACAGTGAGATCGGCGGCAGGGCAGTGTATACGCGCCATATGCGGCTCCGTCATCCTCACAGGGCGAGATCATCTTATCCTCGTCAACGTCTCTGGTTGTGCCACCGCCCTTGTGCCATTTGGCATAGCGTCCATGTGTGGGCCTGCAAGCGGGGCTCTTCGTTCCATAGAGTTCGTCTAAAGAATTGGCTCGGTTTGAGTCCAGCAGCTCCTGAGAGGACGACTCTAAATGGGTTTCACAGTCATCTGGCGTGTCTCCGATCTCCTCCGTGCTGGTCAGGTGCTCCTGGCTCAGGTCAGATAAGGACACCTCCAGCGAATCCTCCCTCCACATGTCTGCAGACTTAGAGCGCTTCTTTTTAAAGCTGGACGCCTCTTGGGAACTGTCCCGTGTGTGTTGGACGAGTGTCGTGTCCTCCGGCGGCTCGGCGTGGTCCTGCGCGGTCTGTCTTGCGGTGGCGGCGGGCGAATGGGCCGGATGGTTGTGGAAGGACATGGGTCGGAGGTTCATAGCCACACGGTCCACCCAAATGGGGCCGCTGAAGTCGGGCAGCATGTCCGAGTCGTTGAAGGGCTCCAGGCCGTGGTCGGCCAGCGACTGCGGGATGCTGGGAGTGCTGCTGGAGCGCGTGCTGGTCTCGGAGTTGCGGTGCTCCGGTTTTCCGGACGGCGTTCGGCGGGAACAGTACGTCTGCTTGCTGGACAGACGGAGCGAGCGGGACATGTGCTTACGGGAGAGGTGGCGCTGGCCGTCTCCATAGTAACCATGGCCGCTGCTATGACTTTCTGTGTTACCCATGGCTCAGTATCTGCAGCAGACAGAGAAAACACAGAGGTCATGCAACTAAATATAACTGACCCATTAAGATTTGTTTGCACTGTGTTATTATTTGAATGGCAAATATTTAAGCATTTATTTATTATTTTTTAACACCATGTCAAACAATTAAAGATTAAAATCTATACGACAATTAAAGATAAATTGCACAGTAGAGTCTGATTAAGGAACAAATGACTCATAAGCTCACTGGTTCATTTTAGTGCATTATGACAATGTGCAGTTAAAGATAAAGTATTATTTTATAAAATAATAATTGTAAATATATAAAAATGTGAATATGTTAAAACATTTTTTTAAATATATAATTAAGGTCAGTTATTTGACTGCATTTATGCTGCTGAATAATCAATATAAAAAAGACAAAAACTTTTTTTGCATACCTTTTTTAATACATTTAAATGTATTAATTACTGAAATTATTATTGAAAGTGTACTATACAGCTACCTCTGTGTGTCCCTCAACAGTGTTCTGAAGCACCGTCTCTAAACTGTAAGTCTGCTTTAAGATGCAGCGCTGTTATTACCTCGCTAGTGAGAAATGTCATGTGTAGCCTTTAAGTTGCTACACTAGGCTAACTGATAAAATCGTCAGGGCAGCGCTGACAACGATGCGAAGTGATATGGAACTGTAATGCGGTCAAGAAAGCTGCCTGGAACTACGTTCGCCGTGCGTTTCCCTGAAAATAATTGCACACCTCAGAACGTTCGTCAGCCAATCAGATTCAAGCATTCAACGGGCCATAGTATAATATCATATATTATATTATATAAAATACATATTTTATATACAAATATATTAAAAGTATTTATATATTAAAAATCTTATTTATACTAAAAACTAATGACTATTTTATATTAAAAATATACATTTCACACACAAAATAAATGTTCATATATAATAAAAAAAAATTCTGTAATAAATGTTCACACACACACACACACACATATACATATATATACATATATATATATATATATATATATATATATATATATATATATATATATATATATATATATCCAGTATACTGGATAATTCTAAAATTATATTATTTTTGAAAATGTGTTGTATTATCTTGAAGCTTCAATATAATACAACACATTTTCGAAAATAATATAATTTTTTATATATTTTTAAATTCATTCTTGATGAGATTCACTCCAAATGAGTTTCACACATGAACTGGCATAACACCATCAGCTGAGTCTGACAGGTACAGCATGACTCTTTCTGAAATCACCTGCGGTGTGCCAATGACATCACAGTCATGATAGATTTCACTCTGCATACAGATCAGCTCCTACCACTATGCCGGGTGACGTCCAAAATCTGAAAAAAGAGAATGCAAGACAAGAGAGTTATAAATTACTAGTCAAAAGAATCCAAACACAGCAGTTTCTGAGGCAGTACGAGGGGACGAGCTTTTGTGGGCTAAAATTAGACTAACCACGGAGAAATACGACAGAATTAGAACTGAAAGAGGGATTGAAGAGATTCGCCTCTGTGGTTGGAGACCACACATGTTCAGACGCTCTGGAAAGCTTCAACAAACGCAAGATGACGGACTTCACTCTGAGCCGCCACATGAGAGGCTGTGCGTGTGTGGTCGCAGATATATCAAACCGCGGTTACTTCTGCTACCAATAAACGCCTGCATGAATGGAAATATATACACAATGAAATCCAAAAGATACATTTTTCATACGATACAAGAGACAGTTCGGTTGGCACATGCTGTAGAGGATACTAATGAACAGCATACTCGCTAGCAAAATGATTCAACTACAAACAAACACCCCAAACATTTACATGCTTAAGATAAACTTGCACTAAATTTCCTGACACATACCGATCCGGTGGCATTAGATTCACATGGATCACAAAGAACTCACTCCACTAAGATTAGTTTCATGGTTATTCTGAAGTTAAAAGCCTATTCATGCAGGATTTTCCCAATGGACCCCCTCGTAGCAAGAGTGAAAATTCACCCTGTGATGACTAAGCATAATTGCACATGTTGATTTGGCAAAAAAACAAAACCCACCAGAAGCAATGTGAACCACCAACAAAAATGAATAATATCACCAGCTCAAGGTCAATGTGGAATTGCAGTTAAAGGAATTGTTCAAATAAAAATGAGCATTTGCTGAAACTGTATTCACACTCAGGCCATCCAAGATGAAAACAAATTTGGAGAAATGTAGCATTATGTCACTTGCTCATCAATGGATCTTCTGCAGTGAATGGGTGCCGTCAGAATGAGAGTCCAAACAGCTGATAAAAAACATCACAATAATCCACACCACTCCAGTCCATCTTGTGAAGTGAAAAGCTGTGTGTTTGTATGAAACAAATCCATTTTTACAGCGTTTTGAACTTTAAACCACTGCTTCTGGCTAAAATATGAGTCCTCTTTACATAATTTAAAAAGTTGTCTCTGCTCTAAACAAACATGTTGGTTAATTTTGATGTGAGAGGACAACAGGGGATGGGCTTTTTCACTTCAGAAAATATTATTATGGATTGGCAATTCACAATTTGGCCAGAAGTGATGTTTTAAAGTTGAAAAGCCTAAATTATGGATTTGTTTATCACAAACACACAGCTTTTAGCTTCACAAGATGTTAACTGATGGACTGGAGTGGTCAGGATTACTTGTGGATTATTGTGATGTTTTTATCAGCTGTTTGGACTGTTTTTATTATCTGATGGCACCCATTCACTGCAGAGGATCCATTGATGAGCAAGTGATGGAATGCTACATTTCTCCAAATCTGTTCTGATGAAGAAACAAACTCATCTACTTCTTGGATGACCTGATGGTGAGTGAATCTTCAACAAATTTTCATGTTCAAAATAGAAAGAAAGAAGAAATTCAGAATTGAATCAACGTGAGAGTGTGCTTCCTACAGACAGCAGGAACCAGAGGGATCATCTTGGAGCTGTTTCAGATTCTTCATTCTCTCAGAGTGGGATCTCTCTATCTGTCCTGACTAACGCACCGGAGCAGATCTGGGGTCAGTGTGTAGCAGAGCTAGAGACAGTAGTAAAGGCTCTTGACAGGGCTGCTAACTCAACCGCAAACAGCAGAGAAGCATCAGGACCGGGACACAGAGTTCTTGTTTGGCACATAAAGTGCAGTGAAGCTGACAGGAGACGTCTGAGCAAAGCAGAAACATAACAGGATAACAAGTATTTGATTTGCATGTGTGCTTCTGTGTCTCATGTTTCTCATTTCTCTCATTCCTAGCAAGTCTGTAATAAATAACTGAACACAACAAAAAAAAGGGTAAATTTATATGAAAAGCACTACAAATATACACATATTCTCTCAAAACAATCCTTAATACATTGTAAAATAATATTTTTAAGGTAAACTATTCTCATTTTATGGATATTTATATATGACAGCATATAGCCTCCTACCTATTTACCATTCTCACAGTCCTTACGTCTTGTTTGTACACTGACCTTTTGTGTGGCGAGTCATACAACATGTCAGAAAAATTCCATCCCGTTGCACGATGGTGCAAAACTCCAGGAGAAGCGCAAACACAGAGAAATTATCCTGTTTCTCCGTGGAAACCAGGCCAGCTCTTCACTGACGGAGTGGGGTCTACAAAGCACTAGAAAATATAAAGCACTTCAGCACTGGGCCAGCAAAATCCCCAAGTGCTAGATCAAAGTTCTCACACTACAGCAGCTAAGAACAAGCGCTCATGGGTAAAAACTTGTGAGTTCAGGACATCAGCTCGATGTGCCCACAGGCCTCAGGCTGTGTTTTAAAGAGCTGCCCACATAATCTGCCCCATGCAGTAATAAATGAATGTGAAAAGGTTACAAAATGATCTGCCACCATCATGAAATCTACTTGGCTTGATGTTCAAAAAGAAAGACTCTGCATGCATAAGATATAGTTAAATATGACTAGAACAATAGATAGAACGATAGAACAACAGACAGACAGACAGACAGATAGATGGATAGATAGACTCAGACTCTTCTCTAAGTGAAGACATAAAGCATCCCATAAGCCTGTTTAGCTGTAACTAATGATGTGTCGTGTCTTAACCAGCACAAATCAAAACACACACAAGCTCCTCCGACAGGGAAAATAACCGCTCTATATCACAAGGCCATCAGGACACGTCACATTCACCCGTTCTCCATCAGGAACGGTCTGGCCCAGAAGAGCTGATTGATGCTGAAGAAGAGAGGAGAATAAAAACAGCTCAATATCTGTCATTCTGCCTTATGTTTATCATCTACAGTTCTCAACCAATCACATTTTTGCATGTTTAAATTATCAGTAGTATTTGCTAAGTCAAGCACTACTATTACTAGTGCGTACACCAACTACAGGGTTAGTGATTTAAACAAAAACCCTAGAAACTTCAAAATAACATGTTAAACACATTCAGAACAACCTGAGCACCCATGCATTGTGTTGGCAACTTTTGCATGAGCAACCAGCACTACAGTTTCATAAAATAGAAATGTTTTGAACTGGCCTCAGGTTCATTTCTGGCCTTCTCATTTATCTGCCACCAAATAAAGGTTAAAGAGAGCAGCAAACTCAAACCAAACCACACTCATTTAAATTCAAAGCATGTTTGTTTTATCAGTTTCTATGTGTTATTGAGATGAGCGCCGGTATGAATACCCTCTCAGTGAATAAAGGCCTGCTTTAGCTGATATGATCCCTGGCAGAAAGCAAAAACAGTGTGATGTCAGACAGAGTTGTTTAGCAAATCCAGTGATGACGTCCGGCAAATAACCGAAAGCCGTAAACATCCTGTCATCCCATATCCCCGCTCATGGAGGTGTGCAAACAAACACACCCAGGGGCTCCATCACGCAATCCAGAAACCCGCTTCACCGCTCTGCATGTTTACCTGCAAATCTCCCAAAAATGTGACAGGTGCATTTTGGAGTCCTTTGTTATTAGAGTCCCCTGATCGCACATACCATGACCTGTCGAGACAGGAGAAGAGCGGTCTGAGAGCTGCCCACCGACGGCTGAAAGTCAAGACGATCAGCTTCAGGGATGCAAGGGGTGAAAACAACACTTTTTGCCCTAAAGCTCAACTTGACGTGCGTTTCTCAGTGTGGGAGCTTGGGAACGCTCAGAGGCAGCTGGAAACAAAACCTAAAATTCATCAGCAGCTGCAGGGTGGAAAAGAAGGAACATTTCCTGCCAAGAAAATCAGCGAGGGCCCATTTGTGATGTTGGGTAATTAATTCACAGCACTTTATCGAAGTACAACAATGACTAGCATTCTGGATTATACAAGACAGCAACTCCACAACTAAATTTAAAATGTATAAACCGCATGCACTTAACCTAAATGAATCACCTCCAGAGATGATCTTGCATATCTGACTAGCCCAGTGGACTAACTTAGTTAAAGGAAATGGAAACGCCTGTTATTTAAATACCAGGACAGGCATGACGTTTTTGTGAAATGCTCTAGGGGTGATCCTCTTTTACGAGATGTTTTTAAGAGCGTGATATTGGAGATGACCTGAAAACAACACATTCCCAGTATTGTGGTAATACCCAAAATGCATCTGGAGAACAGAATGAGCAATAGGAGTGTACACTCAAATGGACATTCACCGTTTGAGCTCTACCAATTATATTTCTATTACACTGGACAAACAGGTTTCTAGGTCTTCAGCTGCTGATGTTACTTTCAAATTTCCCATGACTATTTTGTATCACAAACAATCAAAACACTAAACATCTTTGGGTATTTCTATAATTTTATATGGTTCTTATTCAGGATTACCCATCGTGTTTCCATTGCAGTGCTGTTTTGGTATCTGTTTTTCTCATTTAGAGACCGTAGAAACGTTTAATTGAGAAACGCTGCGAGGGGCATTCAGCGCTAATGAAAACAGCACAAATTTACCATCTGTCTGAAAGAGACACCGAATGCTACATAAAACAGAGCCAGCGTAATGAGGTTCAGAAATATAAGAACATTTTATGATTTTAAAGTATGTGCCTTTGGCAAAACTGTGCAGGGAGGTCACTGTGGTGTGATGAATGATTGACAGGTCTTTCAGTTGATACCCTCGAGTGACAGGTCGACTCAATATCGAGACACACAGAAAACCTGAGAGACAACCAAATGAGCTCTTTCTGTTCTAGCAATAATGGCTGGGTTTCTGCTCAGAACAAACAAACTGCAAAGCAAAAAAAAAAAAAAAACTATAGAAAGGATTCCACAAAATAGTGTCAAACAGACCTCAAATTAAATAAGTTATTTGTATCAAAAATGCCCTACACAGCTTGATATCAGTGTTGTTTTAAAAGGACAGGCACAACAAATGAAGTGTTACTGTTAACTAAAACTGCACTGTAATTTTCTGCTAGGACATTATCCATTAATTTTACAGACATAACCGTTAACTCTAAAACACAACGCAATGCAGCCCAAAATTCAAAATATAGGTAAAACCTAAAACACCTAAAAAAATAATTACTACATATTAATACAGTACATTGTGCCCTGTTTTTTACAGATTTATTTTAGAGTTTGAAAAAATATGTAAACCAGGGCTCTAGACTGTGACCATTTTTTGAGAGTGTGCGAGTAAATATTTGACGTGGTCGCACTTGTGCGAGAGCATGGTCTGCGCTGCTCCAAAGCGTCTGCTTCATACAGCATGCGCTGCAGAGCCGCAGCACATTGTAGCAGGAGTCAGATTTCACTGATCACATGAAGAGAGGCGCTTTCAGTGCGAGCGCTTCAGTAGAGCCTGGTTATACTAACCGCATCAGCATGAGCACGAAGGTGCGCGCAGTGGACGGAGCGCAACGGAGGATTTGGTTTTCAAACTAAAGTAAAAGACCACTTCTTAAACCAGAGAAGGTGAACATGTTGGTATTCTTGTAGTAAAAAAACATGCAATTCCTGTCAGCGACAGTTTAGTTTTACTATTCTTTTTGTTTTGAAAAACTTCATCAAAATATCCACCATTAGCAGCTATTACAGCGCTGCATAATCTGGGCATCCGAGCAGTCAGTTTATTCAAACATTGACTTTGAATTGGCAATCAATTGTTGAAGCTACAGTATTAAGATGTGCTGACCCAAAAATCTTTTAAAAACCTGGGCCAAGTTTAAACCAGTAACCAGCATTACAGCTGGCAAAGGGGCATGTCTAACTTTGACGTGTATACATTGCCATTATTATGTTTTATTGCTGGTCTTCAATGATAATGTCAAGTTACTTTAATGTATTTGCACCAAAAAATGATAAGGATTTATGTTGATATTGTCCAAAACCACACTTTGCCAGGGGTGTTTCCAAACTTTTGGAGGACCAACTGAGAAAGTTAGTCGCACAAGAGCGACCAGTGGAAAGAATGAGTCTAAAGCCCTGTAAACATTAGATGAAAAACTAAAACATAAAAAAACATGCTGCATGTTTTTAGTAAAACTTACAAAATTAGAAATGCTGCCTTGGCAAGTTGAAATGCCACAGTTGCTCAAACTAAAAAGATTAAAAAAAAAGTAAACTACATAGACAATTTAAAAGAACTAACAAAAATTAATGAGCAATATTAGTAACAAAATTACTAAAACAAACTAAAATTGAAAATAAAACAAATTATATTATAAATTAAATTAGGTAGTTAACAATATTAATAAATGCTATAATACTACATAAAACTAAAATAATACAGCTTCCATGGGGGGGGGGGGGGGGTTGTCTAAGTTATTGGCAAATATTAAAAACATAACTGACATTAACGAAAACAACTGCACTAATCAAAGTGACCCATTGAACGCTAATTTCACACTAACCACAGTAACTGGTCGTATACGTCACTATCCACTAAATCTTTTGATGCTCCTAAAATTGCCCCCGTATTTCCTGAGTTCCCCTCGGTCAGAGCAAATGCAGCATCCTGCCCTGATCTAGCAGCTTTGAAGCCCGTGAACAACGTGCTGATAGGAGGCGAAGGCATGCCCCAGCACATCCTGATGATCCCCTGCCCCCGTGCTTCAATAGGTGGAAGGGCTGTACGGATGGGGGATGGGAGGTGAGGGAGTCGTACCTGAGACCCCGACAACACCCACCCAAGCATGAAAGAAAAAACTAACACTACTCTTGCTTACTTGCAAACATGGTTTATGCTTGAGGAAATGATAATCAAGTTTACTTCAAGACTTTACTTTTTAGGGACACTTAAAAATAATAAAGCAAATCTGAAAAATAATTGTCAGTAATTTAAATAAAGCTGAAATTAAATAAAATACAAATATTCAATAAAAATGTAAAATTGGAATAAAAAAATACAAATGTTGCCTTGGCAACTAACTCTAAAATAGCTATAACTAAAACTACAATAAAAAACTTACTACAACTTACTAAAACTTATGACACTTACATAACCAGCTAAAGCAAATGTGAAAAATATTGAAAAACTATTTTCGGTTTTTGAACTAAAGCTAAAATTAAATAAAATAGAAATACTAAAGGAAAAACTTGACAGAAAATTTGAAATGGTGTAACTAAAAATAATTAGAAAAAATTAAATTAAAAAATGTTTATAATTTTTAGGGACAAAAATAATTAGCCAAAGCAAAGCTAAAATGTTAATATTGATGTTCCATGATAGCCATCATTACTAAGAAGACACAAAATAATCACAGAACACATCTTTTGTATTTAGTAAAGCACACAAGACCACTCAACAACAAGCAATACCATCTGTGTTCCAGCATGTTAGAGGGTCAACCAACAAGTCCACGCTGTTGCCTTTAAGAAGCAAACAAAAGAAGATTCTCAAGCACAGAGGAAGAGTGAGGTCACATGACCTTTAAGACAATCTGCATGTGAAAACATCACTCTGTGTCTATTAGCATTAGCAATAATTACTGTAAGGACTTAACGGCTCTGTGCTACGTTTACACATGAAATGAGCCACAGTGTGATGTTTTTGACTTGTCAGAGACTAATAAAAATGGGGGAGGGCAAGCTACTAGGCTAACAGTATGGCATCGCCATGATACTTTGATATTTTCAATATTAAATATTGGTACCAAATCATTATTATTACTATAGTGGTGAAACTAAATGCTCAGAACAAATAGGTTTTTGAGTTTTGACAACGTTTCAGTGGACTCGATGATACTGGAGTAATTTTAACTACAAACAGCTGGGTCTACTTTAATTCTCAAACATGTTCCTGGCAAACGTGGCGTCATTTACAAATGCAAACTTCACTGCTGTTTGTGTTGGTTCAGATGTTTTCTGCACTTCCACCTGTTGTTTCTGGAGAGCGTGTGAAGCGTAAACACCTCTGGAGAGCCGTCAGATGAGCACGTCTGCATCGGTTCACGCCAGACTGAACGTGTCAAGCATAAACAAGGCTTTACAAAAGCTCGATTTGCTACAGCGGTTTGAAGTGCTACAAGCTTGCTGAAAGAAACAATGTTTACAATGTGCAGTGCATTTTTAAACATTAAAAACATTATGGATTGTGTTGAAGTTTCTGCGAGTTACCTACTGTGTTTATTATGGCTGTTGATTTAACGTGTTAATTTGGTGTGATTAACTGTGGAAAAATAGGACGTTAAAATGTTTAACACATTTAATGCAGGTTTTAGTCACATTACTGTATTGTTTCAATTTCGCAAACAAAAATAGTTCAGAAAAAAGTCACAGCGGTGTTTCTTTACTTAATAAATCCATGTTTTTTTGAACAAATCAAGTGGGCCAATTATTCAATGACCCATTCATAAAGACACTTGCTTCGTTTCTGAATGAATCAACTGTTTGAACAAATCAGTTGAATAAATGACTCAATGACTCGCTCATTAAAACAGACTTGCTGCCACCTACTGGTGGTTTTGGTTTCATATTTTGAGCATCATTTCATTTTTTAATCATATTTCAATATCCAATTTAAAAACAATAATTTAATTAATTAGATTAATACATTTTAATCACTTAGCAGCCTTAGTTTTTATATTTTAATTCTTCAATTTTTTTAATCTCATAAAGTAAACACTAATAAATTAGCACAGGTGCGAGGTGATTAAAGCTCATCGGAGGACAGACCAACAAACTTTTCCGGCTCAGAGAAGTATTTTCCAAAGGACAAGCAATGACATGTGTTCCTCTGATTACCTGAGCCCCCGTGTGATACGCCGAGAACAGATTAACCAAATCCAGTTTCCAGAAAATCTCTCCTGCACATTATCTGAGTTTTTCCCCTGTGGAAGCCTCTGCCGAACCCTGGGGTCTCTCCTCCTGCCCCTCATCCCCGTGCCATGCAGTGGAGCGTAACCAGACGGGATTCAGACACACATGACTACACAAAGCCGCGTTGAAATGAGTTTACTCGCTCCGAGCTCTGATCACAGGCCTTTAATTCCCACCCGGCTCCAGTACAATAACGCCCTGTTTCCCTCTCTGTGCCACGATGGAGCTGGAAGATCAAGAACAAACTAACCGTGTTCACAGGTCTGACCTAAACCGTCATAGACAACCACTTCAAAACAGCTGCCCTCAACCCAAGAGATAATAACCCTTCAATTAAATCACTCATCAAACGCAGGGCGGAACAGGTATGAATGGTGTTTTTGATGCATTCTGGGTAAACAGAATTATAGGCCACGTTAAGAGGAACAGGAAGCCAGTGAGACAAAACCAAGTGAGCTGCTTACCTAGACAGTATCTCGAAGGCATTTTAAGTTAGTATACACCATCAAAATAAAAGAAATAGCCAGATCATCATATGCATGCTTCGTGGAGAAGGCAATCCCATAATGCAGTGCACAGAGAAAACTAATGTTTCCAATATAATATCGAAGTAAGAGAAATGTTAACTATAAATATACTTATTTCATTCAGTACTGCCGAGTATTAATATAAAAGTTCAATAATAAATTAATTTCATATTTATTTCTTAAATTAAAAATGACTTATTTTAAATTAATTATTTGTAGGCAAGTCTCTAGTGTGGAAAACTAGTGACTAATAAGTTAATTTCATATCTGTATTATCATACATGTATTAAAAAATTATATGTTTATAAAGAAATATATTAAAATATAACATAAAAGTATAAATAATAAATTAAAAAAAACTACTGGAATAAATTGTAGTCAGGTCTCTAGTGTAGTCACAAAACAGTAACAAATAAATGAATTTAATATTTATATTTATAATAAAAAACAATACATTCATATAAAAGCATATATAAAAATTATTTAACTAAAATTATAAATAATAAAATAATAAACACTATTGGAATCTCTAGTGTAGTTATATAAAATAATATAATTATAGTTATAATAAATTACTTTCAAATTGCTATTTATAATAATAATGCATTTCCAATTAAAATGTATAAACAATAAAACACTATTGAACACGTCTCTAGTGTAGTTATAAAAATGGTCTAATTAATTATTATTAAAACTGCTATTCATAATAACAACAATACGTTTACAAAAAATGTATTAAAATATTGAATTAAATTCTAAATAATAAAATAATGTAGGCCTAATAAACTGTAGTTGAGTCTCTAGTATATAAATAATGAATACATTTCATAATATATTTTATATTTCTATTTATAATAAAAAAGAATACATTTATAGAAAAGTATATAAAAACTACTAAATAAAATAATAACTAAACTTTTGAAATCAGTCACTTACATTATGAGATTTTATTTACATGAAGATGCTGCCTGTGTAGACCGAAAAGCAGCTATCTGGGTTATGAAAGAGAACTAGACCAGAGCATCTCGACATGAAAGCTGAGAGGCACACAGATAAAAGGGATTCCCCGTGTTTAAACACTACTATCACTCACCATACAATCACAGCTGCTAGTGTGAACACATCAGTCCATACTGTTGACAGGGAAGTATTCCTGGTATGGATCGGAAGTCATAAAACTCTGAAGGATCTGTTTGGAAAACAATGCATAAGTGCAGGATGAGATACTATCTCATGCTTACGATGGGTCTGATTCCCTCTAACCCCCCAAAACCAATCCAGGAGAGTTAATTAACAACGCTGATACAGGAAACGCAACCCAGCGGCAATGACCACATCAAAGCACAATGAAAGTGATCTGTATTTATGAAAATCACGTTCTAGCCTCATTTTTAATTATCAAAGTCAGTGTGTCCCCCGAGTAAAGGAGGAAACTATTTCAATCAATTACTTTCAAGGGAAGAAAAAGCTTGGGTCGGTATTAAACCCATTTAGTTTTTCACTCATGCAGAACTAAATAACAATTAAACCTTTGTTGGCTTGATTGCTGGTTCCCGTATGGAGATTATGAAAACTGAACTGCACTACGGTCAAAAAGTATTAGTTCCTCAAAGCTGATATTGTTTCTGCATTTTTTCAACGCCTATTAGTTGCAAATATTTTCTCCAGGAACTGGTATTTAGGGGCATTTTTACCTTCAGAAGGGCATGTTGAATAACAACACACTAATCATTTTAGTAAAACACTTTAACTGAAACAATTAACCCACATAAATCTTAAATTTGAACACATATGGCCTAAATATACAATCAAACCAACATGAAAAGTAGCTTATTACATACAACATTTCATGGCAGGTTCCCATTGTGATGCTATTGGGGCATGTTGTCACAGACACTTGACTGTGAATCTAAACTTCTGATCAATAACAGTGAAACTGTCTCTCAGAATTTTGGGAATAAAATCTATAAACTAGAGTAAAACAGTGTAATTAGCCAAGGTTTTCTCATTTCATATGAAATGTTCAACAACACGAATTGGTCAAAGAGATTCTATTGCGATTCTATAGGGGCATGTTGTCACAAAGGTTCAATGCGTTTTCATTCAATTGTGAATATAAACTCCTGATCCATAGTGAGACCATAATGGTCTCTCAGAATCAGATTTTCAAAAATAAACCAAGAAACTAAAGTAAAAAGTGTGACAACTAGCCCCGGTCTCCTGTATATTAAATGTTAGACAAGAAGAATACTGGGCATGTTGTCACAAAGGGTCAATGTGTTTTCAATTAATTGTGAATCTAAACTCCTGATCAATAATGGTGAAACAGACCAAGAAACTAATGTAAAAACGAGACAACTAACCCTGGTCTCCTCTATATGAAATGTTAGACAGCAAGAATTTGCAAAAGGGACCTTTTGACACCCCATTTTAGTCACTTTTGGCCCAAATCTGACCTTGCTTGTGACTCAAACTAGCTTTAAGTTTTTCCACTCTCCATATGTGTTCTCTACTGGCTCTCGTATGATGCAATGCACTTCACAGCTGCGTCCACCAGCTCTGACCTCCTGTCCTGCCCGAATGCGGATGGCTGATTCATTTCCATCTGTATACCAGCAGATGAGAGATTCCTTCTGTCTTTCCGCCTTTCCTTTTCTCAGGCTATTCAGAGCGAATGAAGTCAGCCCGTCTAAAGTCCTTCACACCAGGACACGCTCAGAGGGGATTCTCCTTGAATCTGACCGACTCGCACATTTGCAATTCATCATCTTCCTCACACAGCTACACAATAGCAGCAGCACAGGAACTTTGTCATTCTAACGACAAACGCATGAACTGTTTACGGCATCTGACACTCGCGGAAAGCCTGCATTTTCGTGTTGATGTTCTGTCATTAACTACCAGTTAAATTAGCATTCGAGATCACAGGTGGAAGAAAACAACGTTTTAAATGAGCTTTGTTCATTCAGGATGTATATAATATGCAACAGGCAATTGGAAAAGCAGCATTATTAAGACATGCAACTTTGCTAAAGGCAAAATAAAACTTATTTTGCAAACCACAATCCAAATGTCACACATGCAAACTCATATCCCCAGCCAAACAAACTTCGTTGGAATTTCTGCCATCAATTGTATCCTATAGGAATTCCAATGTAGAATTCCAGCAACCAACAAGTAGATCTTAAAAACAGATTATAGGACTATTAGGTTCCCAATCGGATCAAATATCCATGTAAAACATCACAAGGACTTTAAAGCAAATCTTTCAGGGTTTTAAAACTCCTACATCTTTCTTTAAACTCTAGTAGAAAGGCATTAAAATAATATACCAGCAAAGTTCTGATAAAGACTACGCAGCATGCAATATGACTCAACAAGTAAATAACTTTTCCGGTTATTCTCAAAAACTGGATAAGGAATTAAAAATATATTTTATAGAAAAATTTTGCTCTTAAAAAGCTATTTCTTTGCACTGAAATATTTTGTGATTATTTAAAACACTAAAGTATTTTGGAAAAATTAACTAAAAATAAAAAAGAATGAAAATTTTAAAATACATATCTAAAAAAAATATATATATATATATATATTAATAATATAATTCCCTTATATTTCCAGGTTGTGACTGTGAGTGACCCTGACTCAAAAAGAATTTAACAATAATAAGGAAGCATTTTACCCAAACACAATCTTATGCAATTCTTATGTGATTCCATTAGGATTTTTTAGGATTTATTTGAAACAATGACTCAAATTCCATCAGGAATATTATGACTACGGATATACCAGCTATACATGAAACCTCAGTTACAACAAACCTAAAGTAGAGATGTATAAACTTATGAAACCACTGAAAGTGACCAACATGCTTTGCACATCTACAAAAAAGACTTTAAGATCCGTGTTCAGTATATAATAGCCAAAAATAAACATGTAAACATGTAATGGTTATTAATGTTTTGCCGATGCAAACCCTTGTTTACCATGTCAATAAGCTTCTTTGAATGTTCAGACAGAGCAAGTCAAAGAGAGACAAAGTCAGACGAACAGACAGCGCAGTTCAGATGTGGGAAATCCTTTTTATCTGCTTTCTCTGCCTCTCGACAGATATCCAGAGTCTTTGAAGCCGTGAAACTGCAGCATGTCTTCTACCGAAACGCATCAACACAAACCCAAAGCCTGCCGCCACACCTCAACAACCGCACAAAAGTCTTACCTTCCCAGGGGGCGATCCTATGACCCAATGACACGCGTCCTTTCTAAAATCTCATGTTTCATGCAGCGCCGTCCACATTCCGTCTCCAACTCTACAACATACTGACTCCCACGTGAGTGGACGGGAACTGAAACAGCTTGGGATGGGGGCTGTGTCCATTCAGCGATCTCCCCCTTCTTCTCCTCCCCTCTCCCACAGTCTTTTTACCTCCTTCCCCTTCCCCCTTTCCTTCTGTCTCGGAATGACTGAGATTGGGAGCAGGAATGTGTGTGATTCTACTCCTTTTGGTCTGTCTGAACGATCTGGTATGACCCTGCGGAGAGCACCAAATTTACACAAGAATTCAACCCCGCCTCTCACAAACACAGACTCCACCCACTTATCACACCTTTCCCACAGAGCTCCGCCCACCTCAGGGCAAATTCTCCGGCAAAATAAGAACATGTCTAGGGCACATTTAACCACAAAATCAAAAGACAAATTATTAATTAGGGCCTATACTTTTATGAGCTTATTTTTTACCATTTTTACTAATTTTACCATGCTGCATAAATATATTAAATAATATAATTTTTACTTTTATAAAAGCAATGAAAATGGCATTTTTATTGCATTACAGCAAAGAGGATATGAGTTGAAATATGTGCTTAATTGTCATTAAAATAATGTTGCAATGCAGTAAATCTATAAATAGGCTCCATTTCATCATGCAAAATAAAAAAATATAATTTAGTATTTTTTCTTTTGATTTTGAGATAGACATATGACCTTAATGTGCTTAATTTTCACTAACATAATGCCGCAACGCAATACATCTATAAATGGGCTCCATTTTGTCAATATTTAGTGCTTTTATCTTTTGATTTTAGGGTAAAACTATGTCCCAGGCATGTTCAGGCCCTAAAAGGGTTAGTAACATTCACCCATCACAACCTCACTTAGTATCATCTTACTATTAACGTCTACAAAAAACATCTATCATATGCCACAATACTTGCTCGAAGAGGTTAAATCTGAAATATTTGGACAGAACAGCATGCATATGTGTCAGTGGAGATAGAGGTGTGATTGGTGGGAAGGCAGCAGCGTTGTTGTCATAGCACCAGAGCTGTAGGAGGAGAGAGACACAGACGTCAATGATGACGACCCGAGCTGAATTCATTTTCAACACACTCACACACACACACACACATGTTGGTTTTTGTGGTTTATGGGGACTCTCCATAGGTGTAATGGTTTTTATACTGAGCAAACTGTGTGTGCTATTGCCCTACACCAACCCTACACCTAAACTTAGCCCTCACAGGAGACTTTGTGCATTTTTAGATAAAAAAAAAAACACCATTTAGTATGTTTTTTAAGCCTTTTGAATTACGGGGACATAGGCAGTGTCCTCATAAACCACATTCATATTGTAATACCTCTGTCATACCCATGTCATTATACAAATTTGTGTCCTCATAAACCACATAAACATGCACACACACACACCTTGTGTAGGTATTCTAGTACGCCAGGTAGTGGCCACAGTGTTTGGTAGCAAGAAGCTGTTCCATCACTCTGATCATGTGATCTGCGAGCTGCTTTGCATACATAGCAGCGCAGACGCCCGGGGCCAGATTGAGAGCGGTGTTGGCTGGTTGATATAACCCAGTGACGGCGCGCTGCGGAGGGGGCGATACGCTCAAACAGATGAACTGGACTGTACGCAGCTCAGAAGCACAACCTCCTGTCTAGACGATTGTGATTAAACTGTCTAAAATAAGAACCTCAACACTGCGGTTAGTCTGATGGCGTTTAAAAGTGACTAACTTTGCCAGCTAAGGTTATGACCCCTAATCTGTACAAACTCCACAGCTGAATACTTTCCCCAAAATAAAACACAGAGCGAGACAGAGAGAGAGAAACAGTGAGACAAACAGAGAGTGAGAAAGAAAGAAAGAAAGAAAGAAAGAAAGAAAGAAGATAGAAAGAAAGAATGAAGATAGAAAGAAATGTCTTTTGCATCCTTACTGTAACATATTTAAAAACAATATGAAATCATATTTGATTTAAAAAATTGATATAAAAAAAATAAGAATACATGCTAATTAGGGATGTAACGATTAACTGCGAGCCGGTTGAAAATCAATTAAAATATGTGACGATTCAAATCGGTTGAGATGCTAAAGAAATTGCGATTCAATTAGTGCTAGGAGTTTATATGAATGTATGTCTGAGGGGAACTTACTCTCTTTAGAAAAGTTTAGATGGTATTTTTTCTATTCATCTTGCCTCTGTATAATGCATATTAAAGTTCATAAGTGTACTGCTGCTTTGTTTACAGCGGAAACCAAGGAAACGCTTTAAGCGCCACCTGCTAGCAAAGAGTGAATCTGCGTCTCATTCAGCTTGTCTTCTGTTTCATTTCATGCAGATATTTTTTATGTATACAGTAGTTTCACAAAACTGAGGTCAGACCTTTCTGTTTTTGCTTCAAATTTCGAAATTATACAATATAATTTAGATTAAAAACTGCTCATGTTACATGTATGCAGCATCTTTATTTAGATCATGATTAAAATACAGTGGTTGCATATAATTTTAAATGGAAAGAGAACAGGCAAAGCCTTATTTTGTTTATATGAAGAGATTTCTTTTATTTGTGTTACTTAGTTGATTTGGAGCATGTTTTAAAATTTTTATTTAATTTTGTTATTTACATTTACATCATATCGAGGGGTGAGAACCAGAAGGGCGTAAGTGACATTTCACCAACTTTACAGGAGAGCCCAAACAAAAATTGTACCATAGTTTGATCTGACTTTGTGTACTGATTTCAATTGTTTATAATACAAATGTGTACACTCATGGATGACTGTACTTTTGCCAGTAGAAAGAGCTCATTAAGAGCTTTCATTTGATGTGTATATATCTCGATTTCACCAAAAATGTCACTTATTCCCTTCTGGTTCTCAACCCTCGATATTTACATTTTGTTATTTAGCAGAGGCTTTTGTCCAAAGCGACTTAAAATTAGGAAAATTGAAGCAATCAAAACCAACAAAAGAGCAATAATGTGTAAGTGCTATATTAGTATATTATTATAGTGTTATATTCCTATTTCACAAAGAAACGTGCTGCATTTTGTCCAAGCAATAATAAAAGGACACATTTGATTTATAATTTTTCTTAAATCGAATTTTGTAAAATTAAAAAATTAAAATCGTGAATCAAATCGAATCGTGAGTTGAGTGAATCATTACATCCCTAATGCTAATAATCCCATGATTATTATTAAAAAATGAGACTAAAAAGCTTAATAATTCCATAATATTGCCAAAAACAATAGAATAAATAAATCTCAACAATCCCATAATAATTTATAATAAATCTGGTTAACAATTCCATAATAGTTAATAAAAAGCTGGTTACTTTCTCCAAATAAAACACAGAGTGAGAGAGAGAAACAGAAAGAGAAACAGAGATTGAGAAAGGAGGAAGAAAGAAAAAATTGTTGGCTTTTCCACCATTAGAGTAATTTATTTAAAATCAGTATGAACTCATGTTTAATTCACTAATTAATATTCAATAAAATATACAAACAATTTCTGAATAATTATTACAAATAAACATTAATAATAGCATAAAATAATATTAAATAAAAAATAAAAGTGAATAAATTATAATATGTGAAATTAATAAAGAACAAACATTTTAAATTGTATAATTAATATTTAAATAATTTCAAGAATGAAAATACATATCACAATTTTAATTTTATAATATTAACAAATAATATAATTTTTTTTTTAAATAAATACATAACTTTTTCTCAATAATAACTTTTAGCATTCAAACAATTTGCAATTGATGGTGCTTTTCCACTGCGTGGTACGACTCGGCTCGACACGGTTCAGAACGGCACGGCACGGCTCAGTTCGGCTCGGTTTGCGTTTCCACTGCAGTTTAGTACCGCTTTAGAGTGGGCGGCATTATTCATGTGTCGCCTCTACTGCTGTGACTCCTGAAAAACATCTTAATTCCGCGTCGCTCCATCACGCTCTCGCTGGATCCGCTCCTCAGCTATCAAAGAGAGGATCGTCTGTACTTCCTCAACAGACAACGACACAGCCATTTTTTGGTTGTTTAAAAAGCTGCACTCATTCAAAACAGTTGCGTTCGATCCTTCGCTGGCTGTGCTGATTTAAATCTATCGTGTCTCGTGCCAAAAGTTCAATGAGCAGGCAGTGACGTTTTTCTCCGGCCAATCAGTGATCAGCAGAGTTTACACATCGTTTTGGTAACGGTACGGCTCGCTTGGAACCTTGGCCGAGGTGGTACTAAAAAAAGTACCAGGTACCAGGTACTGTTCCCAGTGAAAACCCCCCAAAAGTGAGCTGTACCGTACCGTGCTGTACCATGCAGTGGAAAAGCGCCATTAGACCATATGGGTGGAGCGAAACGAAATGAACCCGTTATATTCATAGCACACTTTTCACGATCCAATCAAATCCTGATGGATAAAATCAATTCCTGCCCTACATTATTTCCAATTATTCAGTTTCATATGACGCATTGTGAAAGTTAACGATGATGTGTGCAGAAATGACACACATCAGCTTTAACGAGACAAGTCGGTGTTGTTTTTGTGAGGAGAGAGACAGACGTGACATGACAGTCTCTCAGCGCTGTGAGGAGGAACAGGGTAAACGCAGGTCCGTCTGAGCCCACAGGAATGCCAGACCGACCACCACGTCTTCTCCGCATGATAAACTATCAGCTGTTTGCTTCCTAAGAACCATCGTGGAGACCTCTCATATTCTGCATCGAATCATTCATTATGGGATGGACTGATCTATTATAAAGCAGTTTAGTATTCATGATGCTTCAGATCCTCAGGCCATTTTAATATGGTAATGTTGGGATATATGTGAAATAATAATTATATAGTATCAGAATTGGAAATGACCTCTGTGACCCCAATTCCAGACAGAAAGTCCTATTGCTGAAGGAGATATTCTTCTTAATAATTCAGTCACACCAAACTGAAGGGATTGGCATGCTGCAACCATAAATAACATAATATATGACACAATATATAAATCAGAAACAATAAAATGAATACTTTTATTCATGAAAAATTTATCAAAATATTTCTACACAAATTCAAATTCTTGAGCAGCAAATCAGCATATTAGAATGATTTCTGAAGGATCATGTGACACTGAAGACTGGAGTAATAATTCACATAGAAAACAGTTTTTTGAAATTGTAATAATAATTAAAAATATTCCTGTTTTTACTGTATTTTTGATCAAATAAATGCAGGCTTGGTGAGCATTAGACACTTACAAAAGCATGAACAATTCTTAACTTTTGAACAGTAGTTAAAGTCAAGTTTTGTCTTTGCACAGTCCTTACAAGTGAACTAATAAAATAATTTCCTAAACTGAACATTTCATGTGCATATATTAATTGCTTTGTTAAGTAGCTGCGCAATAATTGGGACAATGTTTAGTTAGAAGAACATTATTGCAAAATAAAGGCTCAACAACAAACCACCGTAAAAAGAAGGAGGCTGAATTCAATGTTCCTGAATTTCTTTTCATATTCATCTCATATTTGGGTTTCTTTAGCAATAATGACTCGCTTACTGTACATTACTCCTAATGTATTTAACTAAATATCTATTTCACAACAAAAAAAGCATAACAACTAATACACTAAAAATGAAACAAGGGTCGAAAAACTTCTCCATGAGCAAACTGGATTTCAAACATCACACATTCTAAAATGTTGCATTCTCAGCACTGCTAAGGATTCTATAGCTATAACTGGTAGAGAGAAAGTTCACTAAACTTTGTGTCAATACTTTTATAGCAATTACGCACCTGGTAAAAAAAAATAAAAATTGCCTCTACAGTACAGGAACACAACAGGCTTCATACATGAAAAGTGAGCAGTACACATTTCTGCATGAATTATTTGTAAAACTGTAAATTGTAGGGCTGTAACGTCCCAGTCGATTAGTCGATTAATTGGTCGATACGGTCTGGTTCGACCAAAAATCTGATTGGTCGATTTTTTGCCGCGCTCATTTCATCAGTTTGGCCGCGCTCATTTCATCAGGTGGAAAGCACTAATTGCTAATGGGGGTATTTTCAGAGCACCCCTGTTTCACAGGTAACAGTCTGTTTTCAGAACACCCCCATTTTTTTTTTTGGATTAGCCCAACCCACTGGAGAAGAGAGACAGATAAGTAGGCTTGAAGGTTTGATGCTGAATATTATTTATTTAATAATAAGCTAGTGTCAATAAAACAAGAAGCTGTCTCCTTCCAAAGAACCAGTGTTAATTTCGTTAACGAAGAGGACGACGAAAAATATTCGTTAACGAACCTTTTTTCTGTGACTAAGACGAGAAGTTGACGAGATAAAATTAATATCTGATGATAAAAACTATGACGAAATGTATGCGCGTCTTCGTTAACGAGACGAGACGGGACTAAAATGTTATTTGAGGACTACCGGACATTCAAAATACATCCTATAGGCTAAGTTGACTGTCTTGTCTTTTAAAATGTGCGTCCCTGTCACTGGATCGCAATCAGATGAGGGGCGTTTGTATATCTAGTCACAGTATGGCAGCCGCAGTGGGCGGATACGCTACCAAAACGCAAACTAGCGATCTGAAACAATGGCCTCAGCAACTGAATGGTTATAGGGATAGGGTGACCAGACATCCCGTTTTTCCCAGGAGTCACAATTCGTTGTTGATTAACTTAAAGTTAGTGAAGGCGCGATAGGCGGAATCACTCTGATAGAAGTGCTCCACTTTCTCAGTTCTCACACAGCGCGCGATCAGTTCTCAGTTCTCACAATATTGCGCAATTGCGCTGTGCCCACTGTTTGTGTTAGTTTTGAGCCTAAGATGCTTTATTTTTCAGTTATGCACTTTATTTGGTTTCTGCTCTTGTTTGTTTAATAAATATAATTTTTTTATTAAAGTGGACGCGCCTTTTGTGTTTATTAAGAGTAAAAGCTTTAAGTCTATTCGTGTCTCAGCCGCGAAGCTGAGCTCTTATCTTCAGCCTCGCTCTGTTCGAGCTGCGCAGAGCGGCTGAAATGATAGTGTCTGACAGTTATACTTATAACATATGACAAAAATAATTTTCTAAATTATGTTGCACATTCCTCAAAAGTTCTTGTGATATCACTAGTTGACAACATAGTACTGTTTTCAGAAATCACAGGCTATGATATTGCGCAGGTGCACGTGATGCACCGCTGTCAGAGACGACAGACTCGTGTGTCAGACTCATTTCAGTGCAAAATAATTAGGTCAAAAACGATTTAATATACTCCAAATAGCCTATTAGTTTTTTATGTTTATTTATAATTAATTTAGGCAGACAATAAGGCTACCAAGTACTGAGCACAGTGTGTATCTAATTAATGTAACGTACGTTTTTTTTTTCTCCACAACGTCATTTTTAGTCGATTTTTAGTCGAAAGTTTCAGGACTTCAGTCGACCAAGATTTTCTTTGGTTGATTACAGCCCTAGTAAATTGATTGCTTGACTGGTCAAATTCAATATAAAAAATTATCAAACTGCATTTGTGAACAATTTACACAGAAAAATGCATAATAATAATATGTGACCGTTGTGTGTGAAACTGAGCTAAACTTCATCAGTATGCCAACCTAAAACCAGTTTCCTCAATCGGCTAATGTGGAACATCACCCCTAAAACCAGCAAAGAACAAACAAATGCAACATCCTTCTTCAAACTGAGGCGGCACGTGTCACTTTCAATTACAGTCAGGGACTTTACCTTCGCCGTCTGCCGTGTTTGCATTAGCCTGTCTGATGTCAGTCACTGAGGAATTCAATAACGCATCCCCGACTGAGACAAAACACATCAGTGTTCCCACAGAGAAGCTGTATACTGTTCCTGAATTCACAATATTTCAATCACCCAGGAGAGAGACTTACACCGAATGCTAAAGCTAGCAGCTTAACTGGGATTTTCATTTAAAATCATCGACGCGCCAGCTGCACGGAAATGCACTCCAAATTTGCTCACAGCTATTTGGAATCACGTTCAGAGACGATATATATTCATAACACTGGAAACAATGCCCTGGCCTAGCAAAAAGATGCACAGAAACATGATGTGACTTGGGAATCACATTCTTGTCTGATTGTAAAACATGACGGGGATGAGAAACACTGCACCTCTCATGTGACCGCAAGCATTTGTTTGCTTTGCATGATTTATATGTTTTGTCTTATCAAGATAAAACTGTAATAATGTCATGGCGCCGTTCTGTGAAGAAACTTTTCACCATTTTTTTTTATTAAGCAGCAGATGAAAACTGCTTAGAAAAGCTCGGATTGCTGTTGTCATTAATGCCTACTGCATAAATGGTGCAGAAAGAGACTAAATTCAATACTTTGCGTAACCCTAAATCTAAGTATCAACAATAGCAATAGTTAATGATCAGATTTAGTGGTGCAGTAGTTAAGTATATAGCATGTGGCACAGGTCTGAGTCCAGCTTGTGATTTTGCCAATACCTTCTTATCACTTTCTACTATATATCCATTAAAAAGTTGTAGATGAAAAAGTAAACATTAAATGTAACTGTAATCAATAGTCAACCATAATACAGCCAAGTCCATGTAGGTACTGTGTGGGATCTGTGTGATAAACAAAAAATTTCTTTAAATATAAAAGTATTTCAAAACGCATTTCTAATTGTTTTTTTTATAGCTTTATGTATAATTGACTATTCAGAAGTTTGTGGTCAATTGTAAATTAATTAAAACTACTATTTTTATTCAGCAAAGATGCATTAAATTGATCAAAAGTGACAGTAAAGATAGTAAAGATATTTGTTTAAAACACTAAATATTTTTAAAGTTAAAATAAAAATAAAAATTTTATTGAAATATTTTTTTTTAAATATTTCTATTTCAAATACATTTTTTCAACGTCTCATTCCTCAAAGAAGCATGAAAAAAAAAGTTTTCAACATTGATAAGAATTAAATGTTTCTTGAGCAGCAAATCAGCATGATTTCTGAAGGATCATGTGACACTGAAGACTGGAGTAATGATGCTGAAAATTCAGCTTTGATAACAGGAATAAATTACATTTTAAACATGTTACAATAGAAAACAGTCATTTTAAATTTTAATAATATTACACAATATTACATTTTTGATCAAATAAATGCAGCCTTGGTGAGCAGAAGAGCAACACAAAAATACTAAAAACACTAAAAAAAAGAACTCGCGGGTTCAAGTCTCGGGCCGGCAGGAATTGTAGGTGGGGGAGTGAATGTCCAGCGCTCTCTCCACCCTCAATACCACGACTGAGGTGCCCTTGAGCAAGACACCGAACCCCAACTGCTCCCCGGGCGCCGCAGCATAAATGGCTGCCCACTGCTCCGGGTGTGTGTTCACGGTGTGTGTGTGTGTTCACTGCTGTGTGTGTGCACATTGGATGGGTTAAATGCAGAGCACGAATTCCGAGTATGGGTCACCATACTTGGCTGAATGTCACTTCACTCACATCTGCACAGTAATGTATATACAATTACTGAAATATAATGTTTTTTACCCACCCATTTAGAATAATAATGTTTGTTAACATTAGTCACTAAATATGAAGAAAAACAAGAATTTTTATATTTTTGTTTATATTCTGAGAGTCTGAAAGGGTTGAGAAGATGACTCAGATGTTCCAGAAACCCTGGATTGAACTTGTGAGATTCTTGTTAGGAAGCAACACCTGCCGAATATGTACAGGAACCTTCAATATCCGAGATTCTGCTTCAAATCCCTAATAAATACCAGCCATGTTGGCTTACTAAGATCTGATCTTCAGTCTTTTCCTCTCTGGTAGAAACAACATGCCGAATAAGCATGGAGTAGAGGATGCTTACCGGCCATACCTCACTTCAATTAGGGCTTAAGAAGAAAAAGAAATATTTATTACAGTCCTGCTGGGCTCGATCTGAAACAACAAAGAGTCAGCCTCAGTATTAGGGACCAGATGAAAGGGATTGGCCGGAGCATACTGGAGATCATTAGTGAAGATCCCCAGCAGACTCCATCTCATCTCCTTCTTCTCCTTCTCCTTCTCTCCAATATACATCAAAGCAATCTGTCGCTATGAATGCAAACTAGCCAGAACATGTCATGTAAACGCTCAGGCAACCGATGATATGTTGGCATGAGATGGGCTGATCTTCTTCCACAATCATGATTGCACACAGAGCACCAGAGGAAGGGGGTGTTTCTGCAGAGTCACGTGACTTTAGGCAGCATGACTGCACGCTGATTACTGCAGTGTGGCAGGACAAAGGTGAAGTTGTTCTGGTATACGATTTTGAGATCAGAAATGCTTGTGTCTTAAAGGAAAAGTTCACCCACAAATGAAAATTGGCTTAAAAAAATAAGATGCAGATGAGTTTACTTCGTCACAGGAATAGATTTGGAGAAATGTAGCATGGACTGGAGTGGAGTGGATTACTTGTGGATTATTGTGATGTTTTTATCAGCTGTTTGGACTCTCATTCTGACGGCACCCATTCACTGCAGAGGATCCACTGGTGAGCAAGTGATGCAATGCTACATTTATCCAAATCTGATGAAGAATCTACATCTACATCTTGGATGACCTGAGGGTTAAAAAAATCAGCATATTTAGATTTTTGGGTGAACCATTCCTTAAAGGGATACTCCACCCCAAAATGAAGATTTTGTCATTAATCACTTACCCCCATGTTGTTCCAAACCCGTACAAGCTTCGTTTGTCCTTGGAACACAATTTAAGATATTTTGGATGAAAACCGGGAGGCTTGTGACTGTTCCATTGACTGAATAGTAAATTGCAATGTCAAGGTCCATAAAAGTATAAAAACAACGTCAAAATAGTCCATCTGCAAATTAGTCATTTTGTCTTGCACAGAACGTTAACAGGAAACAGTTTTGAACGACATGAGGGTGAGGAAAAAAATTACAGAATTTTTGGGTGAATTATTCCTTCAACATAGTGTCATAAAATAATCAAGTGTCCTTGTTTTGCAAATACAGGGCCAATCAAAATGTCCCACAAAAGCAATGATGCATTTCCATATTTGTGCCAAATGCCATCACAATCCCACTGACAATCTGCGGATTAATAAAAATAAATCGTGAACACAGCCAGAGTTGAACTGAGGGACAGTCAATGTCCTTCCGTTCAGACCATCCAGAAAACCTCCCAACCACATGCCAAACAATACCTGATTTAGCAGAATCACTCATTCCCTCAAAAGAAAAATACACAATGTGCAGATTTCGGAGGAAAAATCTGTGCGTGGATAAAAATGATAAAACTATGTCAAAGAATCAGGGCCATCCACAGGAAACTGCCTTTTGTGTCCCTTGTGACTTACTTCTGATATTCTAATATTAGACATATCATTGCACAGATTTAACTGTTTTTTAAAGCAAATTTTTATGCATAAAAAAAACAAATCTTATTAATATTCTATTAATTTTACAGTTTAATATGATATTTAAAAAAGTATTTTTTACTGTTTTTTTATTGATTTATGTTTTTTTAAGTGAAATTAATAAAATAATTTGATCTAAGCTAAAAGTTTGGGGTCATAAGATTTTTCAATGTTTCTGAAAGAAGTCTCTTCTGCTCTGCAAGCCTGCATTTATTTGATCAAACAGGCCTATAAAGTAAAAACATTAACGTTGTGAAATATTATTACAATTTTAAATAGCTGTTTTCTATTTGAACTATTTAATTTATTTCTGTGAATTTTAAGCCACAGCATCCTTCAGAAATTCTTCTAGTATGCTCAAAGATTTCTTATTATTATTAATGTTATAAAACAGTTGTGCGGATTCATATTTTTGTGAAAACCGTGATATTTTTTGATGAATAGAAAATTCTAAATATCAGCATTTATTTGAAATATTTTGTATCATTATAAAAAAACTTTAATCTAACTTTTGAGCAATCTAATGCCTCCTAAAATAAAAGTATTAATTTCTTTAAAAAATACTGAATAGTTGAAGTATGTCATACTTAAGTGAGTGAAATCATAAAATTTTTTGATCCAATGGTTCAAACAGAGATAAATTTCTTTTGACCAATAATTTATGTAACTGTTGGTACATTTCTACAAATTTAACATTGTACCTCTATGGTGGTCCTCGATGTTTATGGCACTTCTGGTCTAAGGTGGGAAAATGATTTCCTGAAAGCTCAGCAGCACAGCATCCTGGCACTTTTCCATTGCAATGACCAAATTAGTGTTAAACAGACTCCTGCGGGGTGGGAGAAGTTCCAGTTATATATCATTCCAGCTACAGCCAATTTACATCAACAACAATGAAGTAGGACTTTCATTTCATTGGGAGCATCTGTCTGCTTTCATAAACAGGGCTCTGAAACACAAGCACATCAGGCTGACAATAACATGTGCTGGTGTATTTACTCGTGTATCAGATCTCAAATAAGGCTGGATATGCTAAATACGGAATAGCTACACCGTGGCATTTCTCCTCAGCATCTGTCCTCCGTCATGATAAAGTTACGAGGATCATTTATCTCCTGCATAATTAACAGCATTGATGGATGGCCCTGGTCTATACGTCTGGGCTAACAGACCCACTTTCAGTTTCCCCACAATCCTCTGCAGGTTCATCGGCCGTAGTGGTGTTATAATGGAGGCAGAGGATGCTGAGTCATTCCCGGTGTCAGAGCCATGAGCTGGAGTCGCCCCTCCAGACAATTCATCCTTCATATTTATCAGGATTAGAGATCATCCATGTGAATCCGAGACCCTGCATGTGCAGGCGTGCGTGTCTTTTATCGGCCATGCTGGCTCAGCAGCCGCCCTCTCCTTCCCAGCATCCATTACTGGCAAAAATAAAGATGCATGGTCAATTATGCAAAGCCAACTTCACATCTGTCCTCTCCCGGACTAGAGTGAGACGAGATGGATGATTTAAAACATAAATCAAACCAATTACAGATTTAAAACAGATCAGAACCAATCAGGCGTGCATGTGCAGAGAAACCAGCCAATCAGGCGGAGTTTCACATGCACTAAAGCCTTCACAGTGAAATATGAGCACAGGTGTATTGTAATACATATTTCACGTGTTGTGTCGCTGCACAGTCAGACACACAATGAGTAAAAGCATCTAAGTGGGTCATCTTAAGCCCCAAGTATCTGGGACAAATCATCGAGCCATGAGGACTGGTGAGAGTCCAACTCCACACGGTTCACAACTTCCAGAACTACAGCTCACAAATGAGAGAGACAGACTAAATATGGTTCATGACAACACTAACTAAGAAGAAGGTGAAGCAGGGGTGCTTTAAGTAGAGACTGACCACTATATCAGCCATTAATGGCCATTTTGTGACTATAGCACTGGCTGATTAATAAAACTGCATCATTTCCAGTTGATGGCACATCTTAAAATATTTAATAACTCAAAAAATATTTGAAAACATTAAAATGTAAAAACTATATTAATTTAATATTTATAAAAATATGTTATATTTTTGTATATGTTTTAAGATTGAATAAATAAAATATTAGATTTTTTTTTAATTCAACATTAATTTATTATTATATTTTTTATTATTATTATTATATAATATATTCCATATTCAAGACAATATAAAGACATTAAATATATTATGCGCTATACATAGACTATACTGTAATTATATTTACAACATTACAGTATATATATATATATATATATATATATATATATATATATATATATATATATATATATATATATATATACATACATACATATACAGACAGTATATCACATCATTATTTGAGGATTTAAAAAATATTTTTAATATATAAATACAAATAAATACATTACATAAATATTAAATAATACTAAATGAACTATTGAAAGTCCAAATAGTGAATAGGCAACTTCTTGTTGCAACCATTAAAATAATATTCAAACACAATTTAATCTTTTTTTTTTTTTAAAGTTCATAGTCATATCAAACTATACATAAATCAGTTACTGACAAACTTTTATTGAGCACTGAGCTAGTAGTTGACAATATTTCCTATTAAAGATGTTTATTTTAACCATTTAACCATTAATCGACCAAAAATAATTTTGACCGATTAATACAATCAGTCACTTATTTATTTATTTTTTCAGTAATTTATCAAAATATATTAAAAGGATTGCTCCATGGTTAAAATTAACTACGTGTATAAAAAAAAAAATGTTTTTTTGAGAGAGAGAGAGAGAGAGAGAGAGAGAGAGCCGCCTATAAGTCGCATTTTATTATTTCATTCAGAAATAGGCCGACGCGAATTACAAACATTATAATAAACACTGTAAACATAGCTAGGCTATTTTAGTTCCTCTCACTCCACCACAAATTTAGGCTAAAACGAAACTGAAACCAAAGTTGGGTCTCTCGTTTGACACAAAATCAAATGTTTCCTTGTTTGCGATGTATTTGAATGCCAAAATATTATTTACCTTTTATGTAGGCCTACTTCACTCGCGTTCCAATATCCACATAAAAAACTAAATGTTTTGCATAACTTCACGGCAGTACGGTGATAACGCTTAACAGCACAGATTTGACTACATATTTAAACTGAGCAGTGTGTTTTTTCCATATGTTTGACTGATTGTTTTTTATTATGATAATGAATAGGCTGCATTGTCAGGGTAGACTGCTCATGTGCGTACGCATGCGGCGCTGGAGCAATCACTCGATTTGTTTTCCTTCTAACAGTGGAAGCAACTAATCCCTTTAGTCATGAAGATAATCAGAATTGTAAAATGTTTGCTTTTATTTGTGTACATTCACAATAAAAACAAATCTTTGCTCTTTTGTAAAATAAGCCTAAAAACATAGGATGCCGCTTTCTGCCTTCTGGTTTCCATTTGCGCAGCACAAAAATGAACCGAAACTCTGCATAGGCTACTTGTTGAACAGCTTTTCTTTCGTTTTCTTAAATTATTATTTAAGTGAAAATATATTTCTTGTATAGTGCTTTTTGCGCATGTAAAATTAATCCCCGGAAAACAAATGTTAGTATTTTTAACGGGTCACAGGCACTTATTCTTTCTAATTTAATTCAGTTCTAATTCAAAATAATCTTGCCGGTTAACGGTTAATAATCGGTTAACGAGCATCGGTTAGGAAAAATAACCGAAATGAGCATCCCTATTTCCTATGAAATTTCTGCTTGTTTTTATGTGGTTTTGCTGCTACACAAAGGAAGGACACAGTATAGAGACAGACAGCCTTGAGCTAATTAAACAACAATCTTTCAGGGCTGGGTTTTGTGCACTGCATGACATGTCTTAGTAATAGCACTGATATTCTTTCACAAATCCTGGGAATCTCATAATACCATGTACACAGAAAATATTCAAAACAAATAACCCGAGACACGGCCATATGTCCAAACATGGGAAACCCAGCATGTCCCGAACACAAATAATATGATTACACAACGTATATTTAGTTAAAACAGCCCAGCACGATCAAACAAGCTAATATGTTGCTGCAAAGCACAGACATGATATGTACAGTACTCATGTTGTATGAGGAGGAAGAAGTAATCCGTTGTTCTCCACAGAAGATGCAAATAACACTCACAAGACAATTCTGGCTATAAGCCCATGATTAAGGCAATAGAGATGAGTTACACACAAAGAGGGCCATTTGAAGATAAAGATAAAGTTAAATCAAAACTAGATTTTTCACAATTTCTCAAGCAAATGTTTGTCTGTGGATCCTCTGCAATGAATGGGTGCCGTCAGAATGAGAGCCAAACAGCTGATAAAAACATCACAATAATCCACACCAGTCCAGTCCATCAGTTAACGTCTTGAGAAGACAAAAGCTGCATATTTGTAAGAAACAAATCCATCATTAAGGCGTTTTAACTTTAAACTGATGCTTCTGGCCAAAATACCATAATCCATAATAACACTTTCTCCAGTGAAAACGTTCACCCCCTGTTGTCCCATCACATCGACTGTTGGATTGTTTGCACTGTTTGTGTTGCTTGTAAACAAACAGGGCTTGATCTGGGCATATTTCTCTCCTGATTCAGATGAGATGACTTCTTCACTGGAGAAAGCAATATTATGGATAGATAGTGCATATTTTAGCTGAAGGCAAAGGTTTTAACTTGAACTTTAATGATTAATGATTTTTTTCTTACAAAACAACTTTTCACTTCACAAGATGTTAATTGATGGACTGTAATCGTGTGGATTATTGTGATATATGTTTTTATCAGCTGTTTGGACCCATTCACTGCAGAGGATCCATTGCTGAGCAAGTGATCTAATGCTAAATTTCTCCAAATCTGTTTCCATTAAGAAATAAAGTCATCTACATCTTGGACGGCCTGAAGGTGAGTACATTTTCAGCAAGTTTTGGGTGCCAGAAGAAAAATCGCAAGTCACTTAAGTAATAGCACACCAATCAATAACTTTAAGCAATAATAATAACCATTCTAGCCTTAGCAAATATCACAAACTAAGACAACTTAGTACCCATATAGAGATGAATAATTCAAGATTTCGTTCAATTTAACCAATCATAGACTAAACATCTAAAAAGGATCAACAATAGGCCAATTCAGCATTGTAAATAGTTCAAAGACAAAAGTATAATTAAACTCAGAATAATTCACGTTACACCCTCAGAATCTTTTTTGCTGACGGGAAGTCAATGAAGACTGTTTGTGGTCGGTGAATCCCGCTGCCTTTATTATAAACAAACACAAAACCAACTGTCTCAGCAAAAACAGTGCTCCATTTATTCTGGACCTTTTCTGGAGTGAATGAACAATTCTGTGGACGTGGGTATGATATGAATAATTCACTTCGGGAAGATTTAAAATATGCATATTTGGAGCCTTTACACTTGGCATGTTTCATCACAAAACAAACGTCAAGATCTGTACAAATAGCACCCCTGCTATTAATACACAAATCACTCAAAAGACCCACACAAACATGATAAAGAAGATCCACGACAGCTGGAATAACAAGGGTGACGAACATCATTTTTTAACATGTAGAAGACTGTATTATGAAACACAGGTCAAAAAATGGCCATTTTGCATTAAAAAAAAATATGCATGAGTTCTAAATGAGTAGCGATTATACAGCTGATTATTTTAGCATATGGCTGATTGGTGCATATCAATGCATTCCGACGCCTCTCATCTCTCTTTTTTAGTCTTCTCAGAGCATCGGAGATCATATCTGCTGTCTGACAAAGGCGCAGAGCAGAGCCTGTTTAACTGAGGAACTGGTTTTCTCTCTCAGCCCTGGAGACTGAAAGATCTTTAACTAAACACTCTCTGTTCTCCCCCGACCTCATATACCATTTAAATGCTCTTCTAGAGTTTCCATGTCTTGCTTGGAACTTTGTCTCCATTTTAATGGAGCATTATATTATCTTTGTATCGTAGAAACCACTGGCACCAATAGTCTCTACGATCTAATTTAGCTTACGATACTTTTGGGAAATACCTGACAATATTGGTAAATCGTTAGATTTTATAACTGACACAATAAAGCGCAACAGTCGGGTTCAGGAAATAATAATTACATTCATGTTCTCCATGGAAAATTGATTTTTAATGATAGCTGATAAACCACATTAAATACATGATAATGATAAACCATTAAATACAGATCTACTGTGAGCTTTAAGGTTGCTAAATGATGGTATTCTTTTGTTGAAGCCATCCGTTCACATTATTTTTAAAATATCATGTTTAAAAGGTGAATTTCTGGTGGAAAACTACATTACCCATAATGCTATACAGAAAATCTCATCAATCAGAGGCCCATGAAGCACCGCAAATGACCCAAACAAGTCGGTCTCGCTACACTCTCAAAACTCTTAAATATTCATATGCATATTTGGCAGTAAACTTAAAATATATTGTTTCTACAGATATACACACAAATTTGTACAGTTTCATCTTTATAAGTTTATAGTTTTATAAATGGATAGTTTTATATTTCTCCAGAATTTTTCTATTCAAACTTCAAAAATACATTCTAAGGACATTTTTCTAATGTTTTCATATAAATGTTATTTCTAAATGTTCTCTGAACGTTCACAACATCTAATTTTTATATGTTTTAGAAACTTTTTTTTCTTGCAAACGTTAAGGGAACATTCAATTTTATAATTCTGCAAACATTATGGGAACATTACTTAAAAAAAAAAAAAAAATGAATGGAAAAAGTTGTTCCAGAGGAGTGGGTGGGTTGGGCACTAATGCATGCACCCTACGGGAATTATCACTGCCCAAGCAAGAACATTATTGGACAATTTCATTAATCTCAAAATAGCCAAAAATGGTCAGATTTTATTATCATGGCCATATCGGTGAAAGATAGCATTTTGCATTACTATTTTAATCAAACAAAACAGATGTAAATCTGCTATAGTCTCCTAACGAAGCAGGGATTTGAGCCATATTATAAATATCATAGACTTGGTCTTTTGACTTGGAGCAGCAAGCAAACACCTAACAACTACCCAGAACATCATAGCAACCGAATAGCAATGCCATAACAACGGCCCACAACACATCATGAGATTGAAGCCTGAAATGCATCACTAAAATAATGTTAAGCATTGTTTATGCATTTCATCAATTAAGGGAAATGCACAAAAACATCCATTTTTAATCAGGAAGGATCTAATGCATGTCACCATGTGGCACATATTCTGAGCATCAACGCACCAGATGCTAGACAGCAGGGGTCAGGCCAACACACACATCAAGAGAAGCCAATCTCGCCACATTTATTCAAGAGGAAAACCTTCAATGACACTAGCAATGATGGATTGTCACAGCCGTGTTTTAAAATCAGCAGTACAGCGAGCTCTGGGCCGTAAGGACAGGGTCACCGGGGAGACTGAGCATCCTGCAGATGAATTCATAACATCTGATGCATCTCGAACGCATCTGTTTGATTTTAACTGCTGAAAATAAAACACATAATCCATAATTACCAGCAGAACTCTGAGATATGACAGAACTCAAGAACGTTCCCTTAATGTTGCATATGGTTCATGTTTGGGAACCAACGCCTAACATAATAGGAACTATATTTTATGTTTTTAATAACCATAAACTAACGTTCCCAGAACGCTGAAGGATGGTTTTTGTGTGATAATAACTTCTGTAAATGTTATTTTTATTTTTCAGAACCAAAAACTAATGTCTGAATGTTGAAGGAAGAAGGGTAACCTAATAAAAACTTATACAGCGCATTCAGTAAAGATTTATTTGATTCAAAACCATATACTAATGTTTCCAGAACATACTGCTCCAGCGAAAAATCATAAAGCAGTGTGTACAGTATTTATATCATAATCTGGAATCATAATGGGGAACATATGAATCCGTAAATAGTCAAATAAGATGCTACTGGATAAAGTTAAACTTTTCATATTTTTATTTTGTTATGTTTTACATGGGCATCTAGTAAACCATGTCCTAAAACACCTATTTGTTGTAAATTTCCATCATGCTTTCTAATTCTGACAGAATTTCCGTTAGAAATGTCTGATCAGGGCGGGAACCGAAAACGGTAAACGGTCGCTGAGAACCACTAACGTTAACCTGAACACAGCCGTTATTTGGATAAACAAACACAATTACTGCGAGTCAATTAACATTTCCAGTGATGCCGCAGTCACGCGCTTCAGCATTTGTGCCGCCTCATCGCAATTCCACACAAAATAATGCCATTCATCTGTAAATGTGTATTATTATGTGAACATACCTGTCATAATTCCTGCGTGTGTCCTGCGTGTGCGGTGACTGATGAGACATCATGGCATCCTGCGCGTCTCTGCTGTCAGACGCGGCGCTCCGCGCGCGTACACGCGCTTCCAGTGTTTAGCTCGCGGCTGAAGGGAGGAGCGCGCGCTGTAACCGTGGTGCGCGCGCGCACACACTTGTTAGAACCATGCTAAACCATCGAGTAAAAATTATTAATATTTTTTAAACAGTGCTAGAATTTAAATTATTACTAGATTTATTATTAGTATTTTTAAAAGTATTGCTAGAATAACAGTTTTTACTCAATGCATGTGCATTTTTTTTGTATTAAGTTTACTTTCATATTTTAAAAAATCTACATTTTTATTTTTGTGGTGCACGCGCGCACACACACACACACACACACTTGTTGGCACCATGCTAATCCATTTAGTAAATATTATTATTTTTTTAACAGTACTCGAATTTAAAATATTACTAGAGATATAACCATTTTTTTAATTATTACTAGAATTAAAAAAAAATTTACTAAATGCATGTGCATTTTTTTTTAAACGTTCATTATGATTTTCTACTTTTATGGTGGTTATTATTACACTACATACACACATAATCATAACAAAATAATGAAATAGTAATGAAATAGTATATAATAATAAATTAGTATATAAAATACAAGACAATATTATTATATTACTTTACTTTTTTAATAATTACAGTACTATAATTATTGCTCTTTTAAATTTTTACTAGAAGAATAATCTTAATCAAGTGATGTGCATGTTTACATTTTTATTATTTAATAATCATTTTATTTTGATTATTACACTGCATGCAAATGTCATCACAAAATAATGAAATAGCAATAAAACAGTATCTAATAATAAGTTATAATATAAATACACAAACCATTATTAATAGTAGTATATTAGTAATAGTATAGTATGATCATATAGTAATATGTTACTACATATAATCTGAAATATATTGTGTGTTGTTTTTACAAAAAATCCTGGCTCTGTGTGCATTAACAGCACTACAGCGAAATATCAATTCATAACATATTTCACCCCCCCAACATATATTGGGGGGGTGATGGCGCAGTGGATAAGACACATGCCTTTGGTGTGAGAGACCCGGGTTTGAATCCACTGTGAGACACCAATGTGTCCCTGAGCAAGACACTTAACCCCTAGTTGCTCCAGAGGCGTGCGACCTCTGACATATATAGCAATTGTAAGTCGCTTTGGATAAAAGCGTCAGCTAAATGAATAAATGTAAATGTAACACACAATTAATCACATCTACAAAACTGATGACTATTAAATGCATGTCATGGATTGTTCTGGAACCTGCTGGAACAATTCAGCTGTACCTGTACTACATTTTAGATTTGGAATAACCTGCCTTAAACGTTTGAATTAACATTCAAACAAAACAATTATATGTAGTTCATATTTAATTTTAACTGACACGTGTTGAAAACAGTGTTATTTTAGTATAATCATAGCTTAATTTTATAATTTAGTTCAAGTTGTAGTCATTTTGTTGTTTTTATTTTCTTAATATTGTATAGTTTTTTAAAATTCATTTTTGTTTTTAGCTATTCAAGTTAAACTAAATAAAAATAAAAATAAAAATGTTGCCTTGGCAACTGGCTAAAATTAAAAAAAAATAATAATAATATTTTATTTTAGTTAAGATTGATTTTATTTCATGTAACGATTTCTTTATGGTTTTAGTTAACTATAATAACCTTGGTTGAGAAATATATTTTTCATCATTGTACCAGACTGACAGGGTTCAAGCCTGAGTCTTGACAACCCTCTACTGAGACCGCAATACTGCATTCTCTACACTTCAAGTCCTGACACAAGAAAACTAACAAGTCAGTTTAAGTAGCCACAACATTTACTGGTGTTCGTTTTAGCATGTTAATATAAACCATTAAGACAGAAAAAGAAACAAGAACGATTGGTAAAAAACAGCTTCGTAAAATTAAGCAGCCGAAGATGATGCTCTACCGCTGACAGGCGTTTCGCTTTTCTTCCTTCCTGAAAGCCTACAGAAGCTATAAAGTAAATACAACCTCCAAATATACAGAACGGATGGGCTGAACAGTTTCCACAGGTTTTTTCTTCATAGTAGAACTATTGTGAAATGTGCAAACCTGGACTATTTACATTGAAAATGTTACACTAGACCTCTAATATTAGTCTATGGTAGTGAGTGTAACGTCCAACAGCGACAGGCCTCGTAGATTTCGCATGGAGCGAGACGGGAATTTCATAATATATGATCCCTGGTTGTATCTCGCCTATTCAAACGAACATGACGACATGTAGAAAGGTGAGCACCATCACTCATATTTGGAGATGTGGACTTTTAGAAACAGTGTCTATTAATTTCATATGGACTCCGTATATAATACGTAGAATATGTTCTCCGTATTCCCGTTTCACAAGGATGCAGAGTTCTGTTTTACACAGTCCAGTCACAGCTGAAGTCAAGAGTGCCTAAAGAAACACGCAACTCAGTTCCCAAACCGACTTCGTCCGCGAGGACCACCCCTTCCCCATCCACCCCGATGAAACGGAGGCTCGTTTCCGAATCTGTCTGGGCCCCTTTCTGGACCTTGCTCTCGCCAGTGCGGCTCCTCTCCTCTAGGACCGACTGGGAGCCTGTGAGGGGGGAAATCGTGTCTTGGAGGACCCATAATGCGCATCCGGAATCGGCCCACAGGGGGCTCTCCGAACATGGGGTTGGGGCCCCTAGGGGGCATCATTTGAGGGGGCATATTGGGAGGGGGCCCGTTATTAGTGAAAGTGGGCATGAAGGGTGGGCGGAGTCTCACAGGGGGGTGTGGCGGTAGGGGCCCCGGTCTGGTTCCCAGAATCCCCCCGAGAGGAGGTGGACTGAGCGCTTGAGCTCCTGTCAGGTCCATGTGACTCTTGGGAGCCTCGTGGGATTCATCTGAAGGCTCTTCGATTGGGGTTCCTGATATTACAAAAGACAAAAACATCACTAGCTTTAGTAAACACGTTTAGCTATAAAGAGACTGTTTCATATCAGATCAGAGTTTGATTTCACTGGAAATTGTACAACATTAGCTGTACTGAGTACATTTTGAATGACTTTAAAAACCATTATGGTTTCTTTGGAGTTACATGCACTGATAGATCATTTACAAAAAGACAATTTGAATCATGAATTATTTACAATGGAACCAGGAACATGCATCAAGTTTTTTTTTTAGCCAATTTTGATTTCATGTTGAATTTAATTGTACATTGAGTTGCAGTCGATTGATACCTTTAACGGATGGAGGAGGACCTGCGGGGTTCAGAGAGGCCAACGGGACGGCAGGAGCAAATCCTGTTTAAAACAAGGTAACAGTTCATGATAAGGTGAATGTGTGTTATTTCATGCTAGGTCTATCTATCCATCTAAATGCAGAAAAAGAGTTTTGGGATCTGTATGATTTTTTTTTACTGCTCATCAAAACTACATTTATTTGATCAAAAATACTGTCAAATTATGAAATATTATTACAATTTAAACTAAGGGTTTTCTAATTGAATATATATTGTAAAATGACATTTATTCCTGTGATGCAATTAGAAATCATTCTAAAATGCTGATTCGCTCAATAAACATTTCTGATTATTATCAATGATGAAAACGGTTGTGCTGCTCAATATATTTGTGGAAGCCAAGATCAATTATATTTTTAGGATTCTTTGATGAATAGAAAGTTCATAAGAACAGCATTTATTTGAAATAGAATGATTTGTAACATTATGTCTTTACTGCCACTGTTGACCAATTTAATGCATCCTTCTTGAATAACATTATTAATTTCTTTCAAAAAAGGAAGTACCTGCAGGCATCTGTGGGGGGTTAAATCTAGGAGGAAGGAAGGATGGAGGGGAGGCTCCTGTGATCATGGCTGGAGGTGGTAACCTCATGTTAGGAGGGGGTCCTGGGATGACATTCATCGTAGCAACAGGTTGAACTGAGGGGTTCTATAACGTAGTGAACAAAAGGATGAAGAACAGCAGTGTGAAAGGACATTTCCAGCATCAAAGAGACCTGAGAAATCATACAGTACAGATATGTTTATAAGGACATGAGGAGGCAAAGAGTATTCTGCTGTATTCTTTATTGCACACAAAACACAAATAAACACTTTGGATACAACCTTTTAAACTGTACCTGAAGGTTTTAAAATCAAAAGTGGGGAGCAATCCCGGAAGGAGTTGTAAAGAATAATGTCACATGTGCTGGTAATACTATTTAGATTTTTCGTTTGAAAAACACTTAAAATTGATTTGATGCCATCTGAAGCTATATATTCAAAACTAAAGATCACGTACAGCTACTGTACAACATTCAGAGCTCAAAACGCTGATGTTTCTTCTCCCCCCACCCCCCCTTTTTTTTACACCCAGTGTGAATAAGGTAATTTGATGTGAAAGGACAACAGGGGCTGGACTTTTCCACTGGAGGAAGCATTATTATGGATAATGCTCTCGTTAAATCTCCTTAATGATGGATTTGTTTCTTACAAACACACAGCTTTTGGCTTCTCAAGATGTTAACTGATGGACTGGAGTGTGGATTATTGTGATGTTTTTATCAGCAGTTTGGACTCTGACGTTCTGACGGCACCCATTCACTGCAGAGGATCCATTGGTGAGCAAGTGATGGAATGCTACATTTCTCCACATCTGAGGAAGAAACATCTACATCTTTTATGGGCTGAGGGGGAATATATTTTCAGCAAATTTTCTTTTTTGGGTGAACCATTCTTTTAAATCACACAGCCAGACTTTTGACTTCCAACATAAAGTCTGGTTCACGTTTTCCTAGGCCACCCACTGACTACTTTACAAATACAAATTTTGCCCTGGTTTACAGTCTGGACAAGTTGACAATCTTGCTGAAAGTCAAAGCCAGTCTGCTGATTGGAGATGACTCATTTCACTGAAAATCACATAGTATATCATGGACACAGACTCTGCAATTTTTTTTTTTTTAGCTGCAGACTGCAAATCTGTCCAGCGGGAGGATGTCAAACATGTATTGAGAACACATTGTTTTCAGTTGCCATGTGTCTCCTAGAGCGTGTTTCTATGTGAGTGTTGTGTTTGGAACGCCTTCAAAGTCTAGCAATGATCCTCGAGCATTTAATATACGATTACCAGTTTTAATCTGTAACAGTTTTTAAAGGCAGCAAGGGTGTGATGCCTATTGTTATAAAATCTGTTCAGATTCGAACATTTGTGTAGTGTATTCCAGCCTTAAGGCAGTGAAAGGTCTGTGCAGTATTCAAGGCATCTGGCCTGTTCATTTGATTTTTAGGTGCTGGGGTTTTGGTGTGTGTTTGTGTTTGTGTATTCGTATATATATATATATTCTCCTGTGAAACACTCTGTGTGAATTACTATCATCAGTATCAGTCTCAAACTCTTAATACTGTACAGACCTTATTATTATTAAACATTAGTAGTGTGTATAAATCTTTTGTCCAGTTTGATAAGCAAGCAAGAATATGCACACTAAACATAAAGACGTGTTATTTAGGTTTTTCTTCTTTTATTTAACGTTCCTTTGCATGAAAAATGAAAACAATGTGTTCTAAAATCGGCTCAAAATATGAGACGTTTGATCTCCGATGACTGAATGAATTCAGAGTCTGCTCATCATACACTACGAGATGTTCTTTAAAATCGGTCAACTCTGACTTCTCAACATCTGCAGACTTGCTCTGACTTTCAGCAACTAGCGTCGACTCGTCCATCTGTACAAAAGTTGTATTATATTTCAGTATTTAGATGACAAAATAAATTGTTTTATATTTTAAAGAATAATAGCACTAAAAGAACTGTGATGTTTTAAATTCTAAAGCGATTAGTAATGTATTACATTAATTGAACTGTTAAATATTCACTTCACAATTAGACTCTGTTCATTAGTTACTGCATTAGGTATTATAATCTAACAAATTATGAACAAAACTTCAACATTACTGTTTACATGTGCAGATTTTAAATGTCATTTAAAAATAATAAAAACTATTTTTTCATAATACATTAGCTAAAGTTAATTTATATAACTTGAATATATGTATGTATATATATATATATATATATATATATATATATATATATATGTGTGTGTGTGTGTGTATTATGATATACAAAAAAATATATATTATTGTTAAACACTTTTTTGACTGCCTCGAGGCTAAGATTCCCAAGGAGAGAATTTAGAGGGAACTTTTTAGGTTTTGGTCCAGTAGTACTTATATATTCACTTATTAGCCATTATTTTTATAATTTTTAATTATTTCAAAGTGTGGTCACAGATGAACGGACTGAATCCCAGATATCCACTGACCCTACAGGCACAATCCTCACAAGCACTTCTAATGTGCAGAATGACGGCAGAACGATGACATCTAGTGGCATGTTTTGCATTTTGTGCTGGTCAGAAAATCATACAAATACAAGCAGTTTCAAGACTCCCACCTTTAATAGACTCACTGAAGAAGGCAATATTTCTAACTAACAGTACTTAGCAATAGACTTTCCTTTTGGGGATTTACATCACGTTCAGTTATTTATATACAGTTTTAGAATTAGTCATATTCAGATTACATTAAACTACTAATTACATTAAATTGTAACAAATGACTGTTTACATGTGCAGATTTTAAATGTCATTTAACAATACAGTTATTTTAACACTTAAGGTTCAGTTTGCCAACATGAGCCCCAGGAACGTATATTTAGTTTTTGTTTAATTATTAAAAATAATATTTTTTTCATTAGCTAAAGTTAATTTATATAACTTGAAAATTGTTAAAGATGTATAGTATGTGTTGCAATGAACATTAACTTAAATGAAGTTTTGTTCATATTTTGTTAGATTATAATACCTAATGCAGTAACTAATGAACAGAGTCTAATTGTGAAGTGAATATTTAACAGTTCAATTAATGTAATACATTACTAATCGCTTTAGAATTTAAAATATCACAGTTCTTTTCGTGCTATTATTCTTTAAAATATAAAACAATTTATTTTGTCATCTAAATACTGAAATATAATACAACTTTTGTACAGATGGACGAGTCAACGCTAGTTGCTGAAAGTCAGAGCAAGTCTGCAGATGTTGAGAAGTCAGAGTTGACCGATTTTAAAGAACATCTCGTAGTGTATGATGAGCAGACTCTGAATTCATTCAGTCATCGGAGAGCAAACGTCTCATATTTTGAGCCGATTTTAGAACACATTGTTTTCATTTTTCATGCAAAGGAACGTTAAATAAAAGAAGAAAACCCTAAATAACACGTCTTTATGTTTAGTGTGCATATTCTTGCTTATCAAACTGGACAAAAGATTTATACACACTACTAATGTTTAATAATAATAAGGTCTGTACAGTATTAAGAGTTTGAGACTGATACTGATGATAGTAAATCACACAGTGTTTCACAGGAGAATCAGTATATGCTCCGCACTTACAGCAGCGCTCACAGCGCCTTCCTGATGCTGGCTTGAGATCTGAGTAACTCTCCAGGTCCTGGATCAGACCTTCTTGAGACTGAACCTTCAACCTTTGAGCTAATGATCTGGATCCTGAACTATCAGGCTGTGTTTGCATCCATGTTAAAAAAAAACTGAATTCCACAGTACACAGGAGGGAGCTGAAAATGAAACTTTTCTATTAATTTGTGCTCTAGTTCATTAAATACGAATTTTTGAATATGATCTCAGTTGCTATTGGGTAATTTATTCATTAGTTCTTGCTAATGCACTAGTGAATGTATCAAAATGTGGACTGAAACAATATTCCTTAAAAGTGATTATAGTGTTGTTAAAGGGGACATCGGATGCCCATTTTTCACAAGTTGGCATGATTCTTCATGAAATGTCTGTGACATACTTTGGTTAAAATTCCTGAATGGTCATGTAAAACAACACCCTTTTTATCTTTTCAAGAAGTGCTTTGTTCACAGCGAGCCGTTTCGGTGCATGTCTCTTTAAATGATAATGAGCTACTTCTCACCCCTCTCTTCTGTTTTTGTGTATTCGGTGGCACATTACCATCAAAAATGAAACTAATCCATTGCGTCCTCAGTGGCTCCAAAGTCCCTTTCTAGGAAAGTCTGTTTACTCGGCGGCCATAACGCCTCCAGGCAGCTCAAACAAGACCAAGTCCTATCTAAATGAATGGAGGAATCCTGAAATCTCAAAAACTGCCCCTATGAACTCACAATTAAGTTACATATTTCAAATCAGCACCAAATCTGAAATGAACTCCCCATGAATATTGTTTCTTATGCTTAGTGTTAAAAACGCTTATTTTTCAGGCTAGCTAGATTATGCACATGCACAGTTTTAACGCGCTTATGAGCGCACATGTGCATTGGCTGGTAAAGCTTATAACGACCACTGAAGTGTTGATGACTTTTCTCAGTGGATCAATCAGCGATTGGCTCTTTCATTTAGAAGGCGGGACTATTCGGCCATATTGCGCATTGCAGTTTCTCCGATTCATAATTATAGGAGTGAACCGTCTTTGTATTTAGTCTTTGGTGGCTGTCATGACGGGAGAATACGAAGACTCGTGTTCACTTTTATATCCAACCACAAAACACCTGCATTGTTTATGAGATATTGTTGTTGCTACAGCAGCTCGAGAGTGGAGAAAATGCCAGACAGCATACAACTGGCTGACGGCAGAAATATGCTAATACAGGACAGACCATCAGCGTTCCTGGGCGGGGCTTGAGCAATATGATGTCATACCGCTCAGAAAACCAAAACAGCATAATTAAGACTGGGTTTTTTGGGGATGAAAAAAAGAGGAGTGAACTGATTTTTATCATTGTAGGGTAGTTATGTCCACACACCGCCAAGACACATTTAAATGCAAACACCATGTAAAAGTGAGTTTTGTATCTGATGTTTCAAACTATCTTTAAAGTATGATACGTAACTGCAGTTCTTATATCACATCATAACGATTTAAAAATATTAATATTACCTGTTAAATAAAGTATATATACATACATACATATACACTCATATATACACTCACCTAAAGGATTATTAGGAACACCATACTAATACTGTGTTTGACCCCCTTTCGCCTTCAGAACTGCCTTAATTCTACATGGCATTGATTCAACAAGGTGCTGAAAGCATTCTTTAGAAATGTTGGCCCATATTGATAGGATAGCATCTTGCAGTTGATGGAGATTTGTGGGATGCACATCCAGGGCACGAAGCTCCTGTTCCACCACATCCCAAAGATGCTCTATTGGGTTGAGATCTGGTGACTGTGGGGGTCATTTTAGTACAGTGAACTCATTGTCATGTTCAAGAAACCAATTTGAAATGATTCGAGCTTTGTGACATGGTGCATTATCCTGCTGGAAGTAGCCATCAGAGGATGGGTACATGGTGGTCATAAAGGGATGGACATGGTCAGAAACAATGCTCAGGTAGGCCGTGGCATTTAAACGATGCCCAATTGGCACTAAGGGGCCTAAAGTGTGCCAAGAAAACATCCCCCACACCATTACACCACCACCACCAGCCTGCACAGTGGTAACAAGGCATGATGGATCCATGCTTTCACGTTCTTTACACCAAATTCTGACTCTACCATCTGAATGTCTCAACAGAAATCGAGACTCATCAGACCAGGCAACATTTTTCGAGTCTTCAACCGTCCAATTTTGGTGAGCTCGTGCAAATTGTAGCCTCTTTTTCCTATTTGTAGTGGAGATGAGTGGTACACGGTGGGGTCTTCTGCTGTTGTAGCCCATCCGCCTCAAGGTTGTGCGTGTTGTGGCTTCACAAATGCTTTGCTGCATACCTCGGTTGTAACGAGTGGTTATTTCAGTCAAAGTTGCTCTTCTATCAGCTTCAATCAGTCGGCCCATTCTCCTCTGACCTCTAGCATCAACAAGGCATTTTCGCCCACAGGACTGCAGCATACTGGATGTTTTTCCCTTTTCACACCATTCTTTGTAAACCCTAGAAATGGTTGTGCTTGAAAATCCCTGAGCAAGTAACTGAGCAGATTGTGAAATACTCAGACCGGCCCGTCTGGCACCAACAACCATGCCACGCTCAAAATTGCTTAAATCACCTTTCTTTCGGGAAGTCGTGGCCTAATGGTTAGAGAGTCGGACTTGTAATCCAAAGGTTGCGGGTTCGAGTCTCGGGCCGGCAGGGATTGTAAGTGGGGGAGTGAATGTACAGCGCTCTCTCCACCCTCAATACCACGACTGAGGTGCCCTTGAGCAAGGCACCGAACCCCCAACTGCTCCCCGGGCGCCGCAGCATAAATGGCTGCCCACTGCTCCGGGTGTGAGTTCATGGTGTCTGTGTGTGTGTTCACTGCTGTGTGTGTGCACTATGGATGGGTTAAATGCAGAGCACGAATTCCGAGTATGGGTCACCATACTTGGCCGTATGTCACTTCACTTCTTTCCCATTCTGACATTCAGTTTGGAGTTCAGGAGATTGTCTTGACTAGGACCACACCCCTAAATGCATTGAAGCAACTGCCATGTGATTGGTTGCTTAATTGCATTAATGAGAAATTGAACAGGTGTTCCTAATAATCCTTTAGGTGAGTGTATATATATATATATATATATATATATATATTTTGTTTTTGTTAATCGTTATATATATTATGTGTGTGTGTATATATATATACACACATAGTTAATCATATAATATATATTATACATAATATATTCCAGAGCTCGGGTAGAATTCGGGTGCTGGACAAGCTCCAAATACCCTGATGGCACTATTTGGAGCATTAGAATACAATATGTTAAAGTTAAAGTTAAAAAAAGTTCTTTAAAGCTCTGCACACTATAAGAAAGCACATTTATTGATGTTCCCCAACAGAGTCCGGCACAGAGGAATAGTGTGTCTTGCCATCATTCCCAGCACTAAAGCTGCAGTCATGGCCTAATGGTTAGAGAGTTGGACTTGTAACCTGAAGGTTGCGGGTTTGAGTCTCAGGTCCGGCGGTGACTGTCAGTTGGGGTGGGGGAGTGAATAACCAGTGCTCTCTTCCACCCTCAAAACCATGACTGAGGTGAGACCCTTGAGCAAGGCTTGAGCAAACCGAACCATCAACTGCTCCCCGGGTGCTGCTGCCCTCTGCTCAGGGTGTGTTCACGGGGTGGGTGTTCATTACTGGGTGTGCAACTGGATGGGTTAAATGCAGAGCACTAATTCTGAGTATGGGTCACCATATTGGCCACACTTCACTTAATATATATATATATACATATATATATATATATATAAAAAATAAAATAGTGAAAGAACAAAGCTTTTCTGATAATGACCAGAAAACTCTTAAGCATATTAATTTCTTATTAATTTGATGCTGGAAGTGAGAGGACAAAAAAGCTTACATATATATACACAGTGCCCTCCAAAAGTACTGGAACAGTAAAGACAAAATTGCTCTGTTGGCTGTGGAGTCAAGACATTTGCAAATATTATTAACAGATGAATATGAGACAAAACCACAGAATGTCAGATTTTATTATTAGCCGTTTCAACGCATACATGTTTTACCAAATAAAAAGAACAGCACTTTTAGAGTTCATCCCACTCATTGATGTGAGCATAAGTATTGGGACAGCTGAACATAAGGCAGATATAAAAGATTAAAAGCTATTATTTAGCTGCAGATTCCTTGCGCACAATCACAGCAGTGAGTCTGTGACCCATAGACATCACCAGACTCTTGGTCTCATCCTTTGAAATACTTTTCCCAGCCTTTAATGCAGCCAATTCCAGTTGTTGCTTGTTTTGGGGAGTTTCTGCCTTTACTCTCCTCTCCAGCTGGTGAAATTCATGTTCAATCAGATTTAAATCTGGAGATTGACTTGGGCAATCTAAGACTTTCCATTTGTTTGCCCTTATAAATTCCTTGACTGAACTGGCAGGGTGTTTTGGGTCATTGTCCTGATGCAATATGAAGCACTTCCCAATGAATCTGGAGGCATTTTCTTGAATATTGGTAGGCAAGATGGTTTTGTACCCTTCCAAATTCATTCTGCTACTGTCATCATACATTAAGTCATCAGTAAAGTTGAGAGGGTCTGTTCCAGAGACAGCCATGCATGCCCATGCCATGACACCACCTCCACCATGCTTTACAGATGAGGCTATGTGCTTGGGATCATTTGCAGTTCCCTTTTTTTCTCCACATTTTTGCTTTCCCATCACTTAGATAAAGGTTCATCTTTGTCTCATCGGTCCATAAACACAGTTCCCAAACTCTTCTGGCTCACCTTTGTGCTTTTTTGCAAACTCTAATCTGGCCTTTCTATTTCTGGTGCTGGTCAGAGGTTTGCATCTTGCTGTGTAGCATCTGTAATTCTGTGTCAAAGTCTCCTGAGGACAGTAGATTGTCAGAGCATCACCCCAGCTTTCTGGAAGTTGCTGGTGATTTTACAGACACGTCTTTTAGGATTCATTTTCACAGCTTTTATGATTTGTGTGTCATCAACTACTGTTGGTTTCTCAGCCGATCAGGTAGTTGCTGGTGTCGTTGGTGGTTTCCAAACTCTTGATTTCTCCATGCCCTTTGTTTTTGATAGAGCTCTAACTGACTTCCTCTTTTAGCATCCAAATTGCTTGCTTTGCGTGTGTCATCATCGAATGCAAGATTCAGAATACAGAAGTAATGGATATAACTGATACTATACATTCCCTGCTTTTAGTATCTGAAGAATTAATGCAACAGGACACAGCTGATCACTTAGAAAGACCTGTGAGGCAACTGTTCCAATACTTATGCTCACATCATATAGAGGGATGAAACTATAAAAGTGCTGAACTCCTTAGCTGGTAAAACATCTGTGTTGAATCACCCAATAATAAAATGTGACATTCTGTAGTTTTGTCTCATATTCATCTTTTAATCATATTTGTAAATGTCTGATTTCCTGTAGACAAGTTTAAAGCATGTCCTGTTTTAGACTCGCAGACACTGGATTCGGCACTGTGTTGAGCAAATGAATTTGCAATGAGTAGTAAGTAGAAAAAATTCCTGACTAAACTGCTAAAAAAAAAAAAGTTGTTTTAATGTCTACACAGGATTCTTATGAGTCATGATTTTAACCTTATAAAGACCATTTTAAATCAGTGGTGGTCCTGGGCAAATCAAAATTTCACTAACATAGAGCTCTGTCCTCTACACAGGGCCAGATCTCACTGACAGTACCATCACATTACAACAAGAAAACAGCCCTTCACATGTGGAGACATCAGGGCTGATGAACTGCAGTCATTTATTAGGACCAAATATGAGGAACCAGCGAGCCATAACAGAACTGATAAAATTAATGACTGTCATTCTGTGAATGCTGTCCCTTCCAGAGCAGAGAAAAGATCATTTACATGTGAAATGATCATTTACATCAAAACATTTTTCACTACAATATTTAACAGTGGATATTAAAAGTGCCTCTAAAAATACCAAAAACGCTGTAGAGTAACCGACACACTAGATTAACTAGTTCAGTTTATATACTAAAAGGATGGACCACGTTTGAAGTCGCTGTGAAATATCCATAAATCCCTGTGTCAGCATATTCAATATTAATACTGAATTCAATAATATAGCCAATAATAATATTCAATAATGCATTAATAATAATGTTATGTTGCTATGCAATCATAAACACAAACTAAAGAACTAAGGTACTTTATTTATTATTAGGGGTATTATATTCCTTGTCATATTGCCGTTGCTTTATTAACATTTTATAAGCCTGAAAATCAATTAAAATTCCATAATAAAGTTTAGTCACATAATTACACCAATGCATTAAAATCACAGTATCATGTCTGTGAAAAACAGCATTTTGTTCGTAGAAGATTAAGTGGCCACAAAAGTGTTCGGACACTTGTAACAACAATTGTATATACAGATGCATTTCATCATATAACAGTAATTTATTTTTCAATAAATAAACTGAGTGAAAATTGTTGAGGTAAATGCTACCTCTATTTTTTTCCACAGTGTATGAAGCAAGACAAGAAGTCTGACTTCACAGATCCACACACACAAAAAAAGACCAGTTAGTTAAAAATAATTAAGGTAAAAGGCTTAGAAAAGTAAGAAAAGCTCCAGCATTATTTGCATACAGATGACATCAGATTTGATATTTTACATCTAATGCAATGAAATTCAAAAATTAAATGTGAAGTCAAAATAGAACAGAATAGATGAATCACAGACCACAACGAACCTGCTGTAAAATGAGATGCATTCAAAATGTTTAGTAGTTTTTATCATCTAATTAAATGCCTTTTATAAAAATGCCATTTTGCATGCCTTACCCATGGTAAGAATCTCTGACGTCTTTATTCAAGCCAAGTTATTTAACTATGATTATATTTGCAGGATGTATATTTTGTAGATTTCCTTTGTGAATATAATACCTGGTTGTCATACTAAAATGTGTCAACGTGTAGTTTACAATCAATCCATGCGGTATGGACAGCAGAGCGATGAATGCAACATCAACTGTAACTAACCATCTTTTTCTTGAATCCTAAATCAACTGGGCTGTCAAAGGTAAGATATTTAAAGCATATTATGTATTGGTTCACATACTACAAAACAGAACAGTATGCTTTTCTACTATTCTAACACTATTCTGAACCTACAAAAGTGTTTCTGCAGTGATGCCACTGAAGGACCATTCTTGGTTCTCCAAAGAACCTTTCACTGAACAGTTCATAAAAGATCCTTTTAGTGTGTGGAGAACATTTTAAAGGTTCTATAGAACCTTTTGTGGAATGCAAGGGTTCCAATGATGTTGAAGGTTCTTCATGGAACCTTCATGGATGCCAGTTAAGAACCATTGTTTTTAGTCTAGACTTTTAGTCTAGACGCTATTTAGATAACACTTGCAAAAAAAAATTGATACTTTGAATTTGTCAAGTCAAGACTAAAGTCTTCGAATATATCGGCACAAAAGATGTTTTGTCATTTTACAGAAACCATGTTTAAAATACCAACAAAGTCATTTTGTGTTGATGGCAAGAAAAACGCAACAAAAGGCAGTTAAAGCGTGGCCTAAAACCAATGGTTGGACCGAAGTAAGAGAATTTCACCTTACCAAATCTCTGGTTCCTTCGAGGAAAAGAGCAGATGCTCCAGAATATCATTCATCCTGGTTGCCCGACCAAAACGATTCCAGTCGATTCGATTCCAACCAATCACCATTTGGTGATGCTGTATGAAAGACTCAATCCACAGGTACACAAGGCCATCGCTGCGGTAGATCAGCAGAGATAACGCTCCATCTCTCGAATCTACACGTCACTGCTGTAGTTTCGACAACGAGGTGTATGCATTTCATACTCAAATTTGAATCCAACGGGCTGAACAACGAAAATGTCATTTAAAACTTTGCAATGCATGCATTGCTTTGCCATTTTCAAGTGAAAAAATCCAAATATTTCACTAAACTAGATTAGAACAACTGTGAAACTTCATTCATCCTGTCATTGATCCGTTACCTTTCCGTGTGTATGAGGCTGAGTGAAGCTCAGCTGACATCTACTGTTCTGAAATCAATGACCGTTTACCTTCCCAGCACTGGAGTTCTTCATAGAACCGCAAAGCAGACGGACATCCAAAATCCAGCACCACCTTTGTGAGTCCACTGGAGAATATTGATGATTTCATTCCATTCAAAAGCAGCAGAAGCACGGAAAAGCTCTCAAAACAAATTCACCGACGTGTCATTTCAAATACTCCGTCATTAGTTTAAACAAAGCGCTTTTGGGCTGTTTGACGAGCTTATGGAAATTAGGTTATGTAAAGAATAAACTAAACAATTATTATGTCTACTTTATTTCCAACACCTGATTCAAATTCAGCCAAAGCTGCATTAAGTTATAAAATAAAGCAGACAAAGCGTGCTACAGTGCTGGAATTGAGAGCCACTGGTTTAAATGAAGGTTTAACTTGGTGTGAAAAACGTTTTAATAATCTAAAGAACTTTTTTTCCACTATAAATAACCTTTTTGCACAATGGATGCAAAAGATGTTAGAGGTTCTTCAAGGAGCCATAGTTGTCAATAAAGAACTGCTATTTTTGAGTGTGTAGCTTGAAGAAAGGTTTTATTTTTACCAACCAACTTTTTTAAACAAGAGCCTAATGTCTGCAGAAAATCTGCTTTTAATATCATCATCTGTTTAACCTGTTTAACTTAACGACAATGCTATTTGCTATTATTTATTTTCAGTAGCAAGGTGGTAGAGATTATGAAGCTTTATAGAACTGAGGCCTCTTATCGATTAAAGCAAGACACTACATGCAAAACATCTAAAATGCACTTAAGTCTTTATTACAAATTTATTCACTTGAGTCTGCAGGTTTCTATTACAATACATACCGTATTTTTTTTCAAAATGAGTTTCTCACGTACTGAGCCAGAAATCTCCAATTCAGTAGCACTTACACCAAACTTCGCAGTTTTATTCCTATCTATATTCCAATTTTTTCAAGTGTCATAGACATACGTGTAAAAGAAGTTTAAGATGTACTTTTCTTGGAGACGTTCTGTCTCCTAACACACTTCTAAAAAACAAATTACAGCTTTACATTTCACATTACAAAAAAAAAAAAAAGTTACTTTAGTGTAGTAATATGTTGCCATGCAGCTTGTAGTGGTGAAGCTAGAAAGTTTGGTGTTTTTGAAAGGTGTTTGTTATTGATATAGCTTCAGTGGAATCCTTGTATGTTATGTGGTTGTGCAATTGTATCACTTTTGGGATAAAGCGACTGTGGACCGCAAAGATGGGGAAGTGTTTGGTCTGTTTTGCCTTGTTTAGTCTTTTCTAATGTTGTGTTTGTATTTATGGATGTTCTGTTATGATGTGGTCATCCTCTTTTTACATGATTTACCTTGATTACCAACAGGTGTTATCAATTGGAACTCTGCCTTAAATCTTAGTATTTATTGCGAGTCTTGCTTCTGTTTGTATGTGTTTGCTTGATGAAGGTCTTCTGACCGAAACATCGCTTTTTAAACATTTAAAATAAAGGGATTAACAGTGTGCAGATCTTTTTTCTACTTTTTCTGATCACTTTTTGATCTTGCACCTGATCGAGATACTCTTGGATGTGCGTACCTCCTTTTTTTCATGAAGCTAGAAAGTTTACCATCCCTAGAAAATGGTAATGTGCAGGTGGATCGGAGGCCCCCCATTATTAAACATCAATTTATAATTCACAACTAATATTATTATTTTTACTGGCCCTCTTCATTGTCCTCCACCCTCTCCCAGTTTTGATGAAAACATTATTATTATTATTAAAATTATCATCATTATGATTAATATTATTATGGTTATTATTGTTGCTAATAACATTTGTCTTTATTTTAACTATTATTATTATTCGTCTTTATTTTTTACACTACTTATATCTGTTATCAATCTATTATGATGCTATTTCAGTTGTATGCTTGCTTCCTTCCCCAACCCTAGACACAATGACAGACATGCGCACACACACACACGTATGCTCACAGACATATGAATGCAAATACAGGAGTTAATCAGAACGGACTTGTCATGTTGGCCATCAGTATGTGTGTTTATTTGTCCGTTTCTGCATTTTGGCACATGTAAATATTGTCACCTTCTTTACTTAGTGTTTTGTTTTTTCTTATCTTATATGTTTGATCTATGGGGTTCTGTATTTGGTACATGTAAACATTGTCACATTCTTTACTTGCATAATAAAAAAAATTTAAAAATTAAAAAAAGGTAATGTATTTAAAATGCTACTAGATGCATTTGAGTAGGCTGCCATCTTTACTACAATTACTAATTTACCAGCTGAAAATATTTTATTCTACATGCCAAAGTAATATTCTGACATAAGCTAAAGTGTTTAACAATAAATAAAACTCAAATATTTCCTGAACCCACCTGTAGTCCTCTTTTGCGTTTTCCCAGCAACTGTTCTTCCGCCTTCTGCCTAAATCAGACAGTGACGCACCAAAAGTCTGGTCTCCCTCTAAAAGTGATTCCTAGACCTTTGGTTCCTGGCCACGTCTATGAGCTTCAGTGTGTTATGGAGTGCATGCATGTGAGGTGCCAGTGAACTTCGTTTGTAGATACAGCATAGAATAATAAACTGTTTCTAATGGTTAGACACTGTTATATGAAGAGAAACAACCCATGTGCCAACCCATGTTGTGTTCACAGCGCATATTCTCATTAAAAGATTCAAATTTAAATCCATCTAATAAAGTTCATTTATTTATAAGGCACTCTCTTTGTGTGTGTTCCATTTTATACAGTAACTAAATGAAATTATACTATTTAAGGCTAATTACATGAGAATGACAGGCGTTAAATGTTGCTAAGTTATCTGGAGGCAGTTCCTTACAGTTAGATTTAATACTTTTTGTCAAGAAAACTTGTTTCCGTGTCAAGATCATAAGAAACATAAATTGCGATTGAGAAAACAAGACCATGTTGCATGATCTCTTTGGGCTTCCGTATGTTATTACTGTTTAGAGCTCTTGGTAATGTACTGCTCACTGACACTGTTCTTGTTTCGCAAATAGTCGAATCTGGGTCAAATCCAAAGTCAGTAAATTCCATTTACTAAAAACTGAGTTTTTGATCTCAAGTATAATCATTTGCATCTGTGCATCTTTAAAGTTATAGTTCACCCAAAAATTTTAATTTGCTGAAAATTCTCTCACTCACAAGCAATCCAAGATGTAGATGAGTTTATTTCTTATGGGGTTACAGACTTGGAGAAATTCAGCTTTACATCACTTGCTGACCAGTGGATCTGTAGTGAATGGGTGCCGTCAAAATGAGAGTCCAAACCGCTGATGACAACTAATTTGCTTCTTAGATTTACAAACAAGCAGCTTTTCACTTCACAAGATGTTAACTGATGGACTGGAGTGGTGTGGATTATTGTGATGTTTTTATCAGCTGTTTGGACTCTCATTCTGACGGCACCCATTCACTGCAGAGGATCCATTGGTGAGCAAGTGATGTAATTCTACATTTCTCCAAATTCTCCCAGTTGAGATGAAGAAATAAACTCATCTACATCTTGCATGGGCTGAAGGTGAGTAAAGTTTAAACAAATCCCCTTTGTTGGGTGATATATTGCTTTAAGCAGCAATCTAAGTAACAAAACATTTGTAAGTCATATCAAACAACTTCAATGAAGTATCAAAAGTTTCTTAAAAAGCAACATACGACAGATTTAGAAGAGCCTGTGGGACTGTGTGCAACAAGTCAACCGTCATTAATTGGCTCAATACAGACATTTATGCAAAAACAGCTCTACTAGAGAAGAGCGGTGACCGTGTTGTGACAAATACAGTCACTGAAAGCGATGCCACTGAAACACGGAAAGAAAACTAGACAGTCATGACACTAACCTGGTTTTATTTTGTGCTCTATGGCTTTTCATTTGCCAAAAATGATGGCAACCATGCACCAGTAAACCGTCAGTGCAAAGCAAAGAACACAGAAACATTGTTTGCCTCCCACATGCCAAAGACGTGACAAAACGAGAGCAGAAAATTTGACCAAGAGACTGAACACCCTTGAGGAGTTCTGTAGGAAACCCCTCGTATTTTACCTGTGATACTGCTGGTAGTGCAGCTCCCTCTTCCTGTTTTCCTTCAGGTCCTTCTGTGACTGGCACAGCCGGATTGGCCACAACACTTTTCCACTCTAAAGATCAAATTAAATCATTTTAAAAACAAATGTCACATACATCCATGTTAGGTCCTTCAAAATTGCATAAAACATTATTAAATAATGAAGTTAAAGAAAAGTCATATGTGGGAGTTTACCTGGTTTGAGTGTTTCAGCGTCAAGCAAGCCTCCTTCTTGAAGACTTCGAATATCATCGGGTTTCACTTTATCCCATGGGATATACGTGACACCCCGCTCCACATCCCAAAACTTCTTCAAGTCCGACTTTATGCCCTTATTCAACGCCCATGCGATCTGATCAAGGACAACAAGTCAAAAAAACTGCCCACACAGATTCAAAACAAGCTACTACATATACAGATCATATACAGAAGAAAGTAACCAGATCTGGAGCAAAGCAAGTCATCCAACAGCAAACACAATTTATGACTGGTTAAAGAATAAATGTGTCTAACTAGAAACTATTTCTGTTTATTGACAGAAATAAAATAAAAATAATGATTATCAAAATTAACTTCTTTCTTACCCTTTAAAATAATTACACGAGAAGAAATGTGCAGAGTGATACAAGAGACATAAAACTAGCACAGCTATGTAGTAAATTGATTTCTAAGGAAACAGTCAATTATACAAATTATTATTATACAATATATGCATCCACAGAATGCTATGACCGACCATTTAGAATCAAGCATTGTTTCCTAATCTAGCTTTCTAATAAACTTAGCATTGTATACTATCAATATTTTTGGTTCTGAAACAAATTGCTTATGTTCTTTGTTTGAATAAAAGTGTATGGTAAATGTATTCAAGAGAGTCATAAGCAATAATAACCCTGACCAGGCATCTTAACCCATGAATACTGCCGACAGGAAGAAAAGGTTGGTTATGGTACCTTAATGGTTTTCTGGTTGACTTTAACAACCCCTCTGCTGAGTTTATTCAGGGCTGTGTGGGCATCTTGTCTGTGCACCATGACAATGTAGGCACAACCTCTGGGAGGAATCATCTACACAGAAACATATATTTAATAAAAAACAGTTCAACTTTAGTTAAAGAGTAAATACATGCTAAAAAGGCTACCAATGCAAAAATCATCCAAACAGATCATACTGGTTTCACATTTATTCCTGTGAGCCAAATTTTCAATGCGGAAGAGGTGCAAATTTTACCACCAGGTTTTACATAAAGCTCTGCTCCAAAATCTAGGGAGCAACCTTGCTGTCTACATAGGCAGCTGCATCCTAACTGAAATGGCACTATGTAAAAGACCCATCCGAGTCTCATACACAACATTTAAAAATCTCACGTGGATAGAAGCGAACATAACCATATTGTAATACACATGAAATGCAATACATTCTGGGACTGCCTTCTTTACATGTGATGCCTATAATGCTCATTCAAAAGTTTAAGTTCAGAAGGGTCAAAAGTTTTTGCTTAGAAGATATATTTCAAAATGTCATTTATTGCTGTGATCAAAGATGAATTTTCAGCATCATTACTCCCGTCTTCAGTGTCACATGACATCCTTGAGAAATCATTCTAATATGATGATTTGCTGCTCAAGAAACATTTATCATTATTCATTTTGAAAACAGTTGGGCTGCTTTATATTTTTGTAGAAACTGTGATACACTCTCTTTCAGGACTCTTTGATGAATAGAAAGTTCAAGAAAAACATTTATTTGAAACATAAATCTTTTAACAATATAAATGACTTAACTGTTACTTTACATATCCTTTCTGAGTAAATTGAAAAAAAAATCATTCTGACCCTAAAGTTTTGAACAGTGATGTACATTGATATGATTGATCTATACTCACGTTGATGGATTCAATCTGTCCAAACTCCTCCATTAGACTCATGATGTCATGCTGATGAGTCTTTTTGTCCAGCTGTCCGATCCATAATGTAGTACTGCACACTAAAATAATAAACACAAAAACACTCCTGAACAGCATATCAGAACAATAACACAAACTGACAGCTAACATTTATGATCAGTGCTAAAAAAGACAGCTATAAATCCTCCTCCATGTTTAAGGCACAAGTATATAAGATAAGCTTGTGTTCTCACCGCTGAGAGTTTCCTTCTTGATGGACGGAAGTCCTTTCTGTCGTCGCTCTCGCTCTTTCTCCCTGTCTCTCCTCTCCTCTGTTCGTGCCGGTGGGGACCGGACTCGCCGCTCTCTGGATCGAGAACGCGTGCTGTGATACCTCGACCGTTCTCGGCGGGAACGTGAACCGGAGCGCGATCTTCTTGAGCGTGATGACGATCGTCTCTTTGGAGACCTGGAGAGACTCAACATTCGAAAATTAAACCACAATCTTTGTAAGAGACTTTATGTTCAAGAGCATTCATTCAAACATACCTTGATCTCGTCTGTCTGCTGTGTCTTCGATCTCTCCCATCATGCACCGAGTGTTCACTCTCAGCTGAAGCCTGAAATGAAGAGTCAAAAACAATGTATGTATTTTATGTATTGTATGTATTTTAGCCTCTCTGATGTTGGCAGTCCTACGTCAGAAAGTTCAGAATGATTTTAGCATTTAAGTATGGGCCTATGAATTTCATGATGAAGGAAACAATCACAGAGCACAATCATAAAAATGGAATTTATGGTATAACACGGAATCACAGAATTCCACAAATTTTGGATGAATGAATGAAAAGTACAGCTGTATACCTAATCAAACAGTGATGTGTACTTTTATTACATTTTTTAAAAACTTATTAAATTGTTAATATTTTATGGCCTCCTTTGATTACCACCAGTTTGATAGTAAAAAAAACAAAAATAATCAGACAACACAATTTCTGAAAAAATAAAAACACTGCATTCTTGTAAAAATTTTGAAGTTTCATCAATTTAGTTGATTAGGCATGCTTTTTGATAAAATGTATAAAAACTACATTTTATCAAACCATTAAAATGGATTTCAGAAATAATTAGGGGAAAAAAATAATAAACAGATTTCAGAGTCCTAAAAACTTTTGTTAAATTTTTAATGAGTTGTTGTTAATCTGTAGAAGTTTCAGGAGTTTACTTAGATATGTTTTCATTATTAAAATGAAACCAAAGAGCAGAATCGAGAGAAATTATAATTAAATGGAATTTAGGAAAAAATATAATTAATTTTAAAAACGCCCCATATGAGCTCTACTTAGACTGGGGAGGACATTTTGGATTACGAGAGACATGGTAAAGGTGCAGAGATGATGCTCTATACCTGCTGGGTTGTACCGGGCTGTATGACACTCTCATCAAAGACTTGAGGAGTATTATCTGGTATTTGGGTCTGAACCATCGCAGGGAAGTCCTGAGGTGCCATCTGATCCTGGGACGGCACGTGACCCTGTGACACCATCTGACCCTGCATCTGCGTCTGGACATAAACAAACACTTTGTATTATTAAATATAATTCATGTATTACATACATTATTTTTGACACGTCCTTTTTCTTTAAAGCTCTGTGGTTCAAAGTAAATACCTGGTTAACGATTTGGCTAAGAAGATGAGCTTGCAGGGCTTGCTGTAATTCTGGTGGGAGGTTTCTGTAAAGAATGACAATATTAAATAAATTCTAGAAAAAGACTTATCTGTATGTGAACAGGGATGAATGAGAGTGTATTATGTCCTACATTGTAATAGGAGCAGCAGGGACTGGTTCAGTCTTTTCCTCCACAGGTTCGGGGTCATCATCATAATCAAATCGATCCAGCAGAGACTGAGTCAAAGAAGAAACACAATGTTACAGGCAGTGATTTAATAGCTCTAAACCACGCGTTCACACTGTGGTTTCTATTTAGCATAAGAACAGCGAGATAAGGCTGAAATCTTCCAGATTCCACTCTATTCATTCCCTAACCAGATATACAAGGATGTGTGGGTTATGTCAAAATGGTTGTAAAGCATCAAACTGAATCATTCAGATTCAGACTGCTTACCTTAGCTAATGATGGTTTCTGCTCAGGGGGTGGGGCAGTGGGCTGAGGAAGCCCCGCCCCTCCGGCCTGCTGGAGAGTGTGGATCAGCTGCTGTAACTGACATGCAAACATCAGAAATAAAACAGTGTTATATTTTCAGGTACAATAGGTGTATTTATCAGGGGCATTCAAGAAATTGAATGAACAAATATAAAAATAAAACACTATATACACTGCCCGTCCAAAAAAAAAAAAAAAAAAAAGTCACCACCTGGATTTAACTAAGCAAATAGGTAAGATCCTCCCACTGGATAATTACTGCATGGATGATTATGCCATGTGCCCAAAGAATGAGGTCAGCTGACTACCTGAATATACTGAATGGCCAGGTTATTCCATCAATGATTTTTTTCTTCCCTGATGGCACGGGCATATTCCAAGATGACAGTGCCAGGATTCATCGGGCTCAAATTGTGAAAGAGTGGTTCAGGGAGCATGAGACATCATTTTCACACATGGACTGGCCACCACAGAGTCCAGAGTCAGACCCTAAGCCAATTGAGAGTCTTTGGGATGTGCTGGAGAAGACTTTGCGCAGCAGTCCGACTCTCCCATCATCAATACAAGATCTTGGCGAACATTTAATGCAACTCTGCACGGGATTAAATGTTGTGACAAATGGGTGCTGTAATCAAAGCTAAAGGCAGTCCAACGAAATATTAGTGTGTGTGCCTTTTTTTTATTTGGAACGGGCAGTGTATATTGATTCCTATAAAATCAACCGTATTAAAGTTTTTCATTCAAGAGTAGTGAGTGATTTTTCTCTTTGTGTTTTGGTGTTTTAATAACATCAAAGTAATAACTGTTTTATTTTTTATGCCATAATTTACTCACTCAAAATTTGTTTTAAACCTGAATGAGTTTCTTTCTACTGCTGAAAATAAATGCTATTTTGAAGAATGTGGAAAACCAAACAGTTGCTGGTCCCCAGTGACATCCATAGTATATTTTTGTGGACCAGCAACTGTTTGGTTACCCACATTCTTCAAAATATCTTATGTGTTCAGCACAAGAAAGAAATTAATACAGGTTTGGGACAACATGCGAGTCAGTAAATAATGGCAGAAATTAAATTTTAGGGTGAACTATCCCTTTAATGACAGCATGTTTAGAACTGTCCCTTTAAGAGCTGCACGCATCCGTTTTCTCTCAGCTGTTTACTTTCATTTTAGACATAACCAACTGAGCCTATACATAAACCTTGTGTGATTTGACAATATTAGGCCTAAAGATAACTTAGTTGATAGAATGTGCACTTTAGCACGATACTATAATATTTCTTCAAAAGCAGATCGTAGAGACATTTTAACATCCACGATCAAAAATCGTCATATCGCACACCCCTAGTGGAATTTATAGTATGCATTTTGAAATCGTTTTTACTCAGAAACTGCTAGTAAATTTCACAAAGAAACAACAATCCTTTAAACTAAAAATGACATTTTGAAGTAGAAAGACGGAAATAGTTTTTAAGCACATTTTTTTTTTTTACAGTGTGCCTGGTTGCTCCTTTGTACTCCTTCAAAATCTTATGCTCAATAATCTGTTACTTGAATAATCAAGTCAGTTTTTCATAAAGAACCGTTTTCATAGAGAAAGCTGTGTTTGAGTGCAGTGAGTGTTGTTTTACCTCGACGCCCCCTGTGCCCTGGAGGAGTTGGGCGACTGCAGCAAGGGCCACTGGGTTCTGAAGGGAGGGCGGGGATGCTGCCATCTCAACCGCTGGTGCCGGCTCTGGCACTGCCGATTCCACTGGCATTGGCACGGCTGATGGCGCTACGAAAAGACATGAAAACTGCAGTTTAACAGGCTGCTAGTTTGAATAGGATACAGGTTACCGTAACAATTCAGCCAAGTATATGCTCTACTATTCGCAAGTTTAGGCTCAGTAAGATTTTTGTTGTTGTAGAAAGAAATGCAGTGAAATTCAGCAAAGACATTAAATTAATCAATTTACAGTAAAGACATTTATAATGTCACAAAAGATTTCTTTCAAATAAATACTGTTCCTTTCAACTTTCTATTCAAAGAATTCAGAAAAAAATAGATCATCTGGATGGTTTCCACAAAAATGAAGCAGCACAACAGTTGAAAGTGACACCACTGAAGACTGGAGTAATGATGTTGAAAATTCAACTTTGTGTCAAAGGAGTTTAAAACATATTACAACACAAAACAGTTACTTTTAATTATAAAAATATTTCACAATATTACTGTATTTTTGATCAAAAAATTGCAGCCTTGAAGAGAAATCTTACCAACCCCAAACTTTTGAACGGTAGTGTAAATGTAAAGACTTTGACTCAAAACATAAAGAGTAAAGCATAATGACATTCAACATTTAATTCTTATGCTCATTTACCGGCGGCTGTGATTCCATTCTCCACAACAGGGAGCACAGGAGTTGTGGCCATGTCTAACAGCGGCTGAATGATATCCATGCTGAAGACGTCGTTCTTCTGCCACAGATTCAACACACGAAATATCTTCCCCTACGTTTCAACAAAAAAATTAATCAGCAAAGAAACATTCCACTGCATATTATGGATGTAATTACTCAGTACCTTGTCATCGGCTGGGCACTGGAAAAGGTTCTGAAATGTAACAGTGAAGTTTTTCAAAAACCTTGGACCGAACACATCTTTGTCTGTGCCGTACTGATGGCGTGACTGTCGAATAATTGAGTCAACCACATAGAGACCAGCAACCTTCAGGTCTGGTTTACACTGATGGAAAAAAGAAACACATTCAATCTTTACCTTCCCATAAAAGCAATCATCATTACAAGAATATCAGTATATTTAATACATACCCGCTTGATGAACTTCTCCACGATCTGTACAACGTGCTTGTAAAGCTAACAAAGCAAATAAATCATAAAAACTCAGTCACAAAAGAAAACTTCAAGAAAATGTTAACAGAAATGTAAGTGCTGTGTATTTAAAATGTAGTCAAAAGAATGTCAAAACACCAATAGCTATGAGAAATAAAAGGAAAAAAATAAAAAAATCAAACTATCAGGTTTAACTATCAAAATCAATAAACAGACAACACAAGAAAACTGGGCTTAAATGAGAATCTTAATTCATTTCTCTTCTACTTATAAAATGAATGGGTGCCGTCAGAATCCAAGCAGCTGATTTGGTCGCTTCTGGCAAAAATACAAGACCATAATCCATAACACTTCCTCCAGTGAAAAAGTTAATCACCTGTTGTCCTCTTACATCAAAACCTACTGATATATTTATTTTCAATTGTAAACCGTGCTTGATCGGAGCTAATTTGTCTCCTGATTTAGATGAGATGAGTTTGCCACTGGAGAAAGGAACATTATGGATAGAGGTGTTGTGTTTTAGCCAGAAAACAATGATTTTAAGTTAAAAACAGATTTATTTCTTACAAACATGCAAATTTTGGCTTCACAAGATGTGAAGTGATGGACTGGAGTCATGTGGATTGTGATGTTTTACTCTCATTCTGACGGCACCCATTCACTGCAGAGGATCCATGAGGTTGATTTCATTTTCAGCAAATTTTCATTTTAATGTGAACTATTCTTTTAAACACAATCAGTATATGATTGTGCTTGTAAAACAATTCTTTAAACACATTTTAGATAAAATAATCACTGCAAACTCAAAATAAAAGGAACATAATTCAAATAATTCTTCATAGTTTATCAAAATCCTTTCCCTTTCCCATCTGTCCTGACTTACCTTGATAGCTTTGATTCCTGCTTTGGTTACAGACATCATTTTGGCTCGAGAGATCGGGGGAGTCATGTCCATCATAGACAGCATCTACAGGGTAGTAAGCAGGATGAAGAAATGTCAAATTTACCCGAATAAGAAATGTAGACCAAGAAAGAACTGAGACCATAACTTTCAGCTCAGTTACTGGTCAACTCAATCTCAAAAACCTCTGAGAACATAATGTCAAAAATGAATAAAACACGCATTTAACCTCATAAACTCAAGGGAAATGTCAGATCTCTGTTTTGAGCTCAGAAACACCTTTATAACACTTGATTAAATCATCAATAAAGTTAATCAAGTATCTGAATCTATAGGGGGCGCCACTGCTTTCGCTCTACATTCAATTCTAACGCAACAAACAGGTAAAAACTAGATTAAATCACTTTAAATATTACGTATCTCTCGAATGATCTCTCTATAAACCATAAATGTGCTGTAAGCACTCAAACTAATGTTTAATGAAGCGCAGTTTGACAACACGAACAGGTGGAAGGTCACTAAACAAACTAACTTCATTCATACTAATATCACATCTGTTTAACTACATTTCGGGTTTTATTTGACTTAAGAATATTACGCTAAAAAAACGATGACATTTATCCATCAGTGAACAACAAACAAACATAAACATTAGCATTAGCATTAGCGCGCTCGGCTAATGCTAAGGCTAAACGGCAAATAAAACGCTAATTCTCACCTCCCCGTTAAAGGCGTTCACCGCTTCCATGTCCATGAGCGTTATTAACTCAATATATCGTTGGATATATTTTCCTGGACCAGAATAAACATGTGTAACCTGGATTTTCGAGTTGGAGGCCGCATGAAACTGCCGCTGAGAAACTCTACACGACCTACTGCGAACGTTGATGTGTGATGAGCGCGCGAGGAGAGAGCGCCACACCGCGGACCGGAAACAACTCTACAGATCACAGAATATATAATATTGTATATTTGTTTATTTATTTCAGCAATAATTTAACAAATCTGGCAATACCCCCATATCGAATATTATATAAATAAATAATTTAATTAAAGATCCCCCAAAATCTCCTTCATATAAAATATATACGAATTATTAAAATTTAAGAAGCTTAGTATGTCATGTCAACGTGAATTTTCAAGTGTCCAGTTGGGACTTTGTTTTTTTTTTTTTAAATCTAGGCCTTTTCCGTCATGTTGTTCTATGAGGTCTTTTATTTTGAAATGTGGAGTTCCTGCGACTCTCGCCCAGACCCCGGTGATCCGCTGCGAGCATGCCGACCGTCAGCGTGAAGAGAGATCTGCTCTTTGAAGCTCTGGGACAAAAATACAGTAAGTGTTTAACATGTGTGTGTTTTATAAAAGCGAGCACATTCATGAGTGTGTTGTTAGCAGGGAAATGTTCGAGTGTGTGTGTGATTGGCTGATTGTGTCTGCATCTGGGGAAACGATGAGGAATATCTTAATAAAACAGATTACATTTTATAAATCACATATTCTACTGGTGCATCTCATCATTACTGAACGAATTAATTTTGAGACTCAAACCGAATTTAAAATACATTTCGCCGGTGTGTCGCAGCGATTGCATCAGATTCAAATTATTCCGAGAGTTTACCGAATTCAGTGAAGATTTTTTTTATATATATGTATATTTCATATGTAATTGAAATATACAAGTCTGGTGCTGCTTGACTACTGTTATGATTTATGTCTTGTAATGTAGTTTTTATTCTTCATTCATTTGAAAAGCTGAGATGTCAAATTGGAAACCCATCGATGACGCAATCATAATGCGACTCAGGCTTTAAGTTTTAAATGTATTTAAATAATAACATTTTATTTTCTATTCATTTTAGCTGATGAAGAATTTGATGAACTATGTTTCGAGTTTGGCCTCGAGCTGGACGAAATCGTAAGTCATATGAAAAACTATTTGTTTACAAACTGCCTTTATTAAAGTTTTTTTTTACATCTATGTAATTTTATACATATGTGTGTGTTCTAGTAATAATAAAATGAAAAGATATATATATATATATATATATATATATATATATATATATATATTTCTAATCTGAAATTGTAATATAATCGACGCCCTGCTGAAGGCCTGTTTGGGCTGATATGGATTGATGTTTGTTTATATGTAGATCCTTTATCCTAGAATAAAGGCTTTTTACTTTGTGAGTGCTTGGATGTGGATTTTTTTTGTATTTGGCAACAGGATCCACCTATAATTTTAGAAATTGTAATAATTTTAATATTATATAGTTTACATATTACTTATTTATAGTAAACAAATTATATATAAGTAAATATATATAAATAACTTCTAATATTATAACATAATAATGTGTATTTTTGTAATATCATATATATTTTTTTTCTATCGTTTATGTAATATGACCCTGGACTACAAAACCAGTCATAAAGGTCCATTTTTCAAAATTGCGATTTCTACATCATCTGAAAGCTGAATAAATAATCTTTCCATTGATGTATGGTTTGTTATGATCGGATCTGGAATCTGAGGGTGCAAAAAAATCTAAATATTGAGAAAATCGCCTTTAAAGTTGTCCAAATGAAGTCCTTAGCAATGCATATTACTAATCACAAA
>NC_136759.1:4340200-4482700 GCF_936440315.1 Barbus barbus
TCTCAACGTTTGAACTTACAAGTTAAGAGGAAAGTTTTCACAGTTCTTCAGATATTCAAGAGTTGGAACAGTGAAGTTTGAGTAATTAAGAATTAAATTCATGTGTTTCTTGCAGGATAAGTCTGGTAGGTCTCTCACTCTCACTGGCTGTCCTTTTCCTGCTCGTTTTGATCTTACTGAGACTTACTGAGGTTAATAATGCTGCACATTAATATTTTATCAGACTTCTCAATTAAAGCTTTATTTGCAGGAGATTTCTTCTATAATGAATTCTCTCTTTCACTTGATCAAACACGCACACACACATTCTTTCTCTCCACTTCCGAGTTCCCAATCACATATAACACATGTAGTGAGTTTGTGTGTTTGTGTCGGTAAGGTTTTGTCTTCACTGTGGGGAACAGATGTTAGACGGTAAAACCTGAAATCACTTACATTGTGGAGTCAGCTGATGGTCCTCATGAGAAAAACGGCTTCATAAACATACTCAATAATTATCTAAAAATGCACAGAGATTTCAGTGAAGGATAGTTATATATATATATATATATATATATATATATATATATATATATATATATATATATATATATATATATATATATATATATATATATATATATATATATATATATATATATATATATATATATATATATATATATATATATATAGTATATATAAATAACATTAAATAAGGCAGTTTGAAACAAGTGTATATGTTCCATTCAAAGTGCATTATAGTGTGCGAGACATGAATTCAATTGTATTTATTTGCACAGGTATATGATGTCCACTTGTCTGTGTGTGGGGTGCTTGGCTGGGGTTTTTGGTGGGGGGGGAGTGAATAACCAACACTCTCTCCACCCTCAATACCACGACTGAGGTGAGACCCTTGAGCAAGGCACCTGCCCACTGCTCCAGGTGTGTGTTCACTGCTGTGTACACTTGGATGGGTTAAATGCAGAGCACAAATGGGTCACCATACTTGGCCACACACCACTTTCCCTTCCCCTAGAATGTCTAAAGTGGACTATCAAAAGAAAGTGTAACCAGATACACTATTGATGATGCTAGTTCATAGTGCATCAACTAATGTTATCTTTTTAAAGTTAATGGAATAGTTAATAGGAATGCATTTACTCACCCTCAAGCCATCCAAAATGTTGTTTCTTCATCAGATTTGCAGAAATGTAGCATTACATCACTTGCTCACCAATGGATCCTCTGCAGTGAATGGGTGCCGTCAGAATGAGAGTCCAAACAGCTGATAAAAACATTACAATAATCCACAAGTAATCCACACCACTCCAGTCCATCAGTTAACCTCTTGTGAAGTGAAAATCTGCATGTTTGTAAGAAACAAATCCATTATTAAGATGTTTTTGACTTCAACCCATTTGGTTAAAATACTTGATTCATATTTCTTTTTCCAGGGGAAAATTTGAATCAGGTGAGAAATATGCACAGAACAAGCACCGTTTCCAATCAAAAACAGTCCAAAACAGTTCAATACTGTGATATTGAACTGTTCAAACAAATATCGTGATGTTTTTTCAGCTGTTTGGACTCTCATTCTGTCGGCACCCATTCACTGCAGAGGATCCATTGCTGAGAAAGTGATTTAATGCTAAATTTCTCCAAATCTGATGAAGAAATAAACTAATCTACATCTTGGTTGGCTTGAGGGTGAGTACATTTTCAGCTAATTCTCATCTTCATTTAACTATTCCTTTAAAATATATTAGTGCATGTAGAAATGATCAAGATTATTAAAAGCTGCAAAAGCATTATTCATTCTGATTAGTCAATTGTGGCGTTCAACATGTATTTGTGAAAAGAGATCGTTGCCCGTGGCAACACTGTATAACTCGCCAATTATCCTGGAAACATGTGTTCCTACATAGCCGTGCTCGTGTTCGCTCTGCAGTCTCTACAAGTAAAATAATACAATCACTGAAGCTCAAATCAATAATACAAAAACATGTATTTATTTATTTATTTATTCAGTAAGTAGCCATGTAATAAGCCAGATAATGTTCAGCCAGATGAACATTATCATAAAAATAAACCCTTTTATGATGCTGTAAGACCTGATACAAGTGCTTTTTTGAGATAATGACCACCGACTGTACATTAGCGTATAAAACCCCTGTAAAGGGTTACCAAAGTACCATTAGCTCAGTATAAAAATAAAAGAAGTCAATGGGAAGTCACCAGCATGACAGAAAATTGTGTTGGTGTCTCTTCTACATGCTTCCAACTGGCCTGAAGAAATGAAGAACTTCCAGTTCTCTTCATCTGTTAGGCAAATCTGTCTCTCTTTCGCTTTTACACTTTCGTTTTGTTGCTCGGCACATCACACTCAACCCCCAATTGCACATTTAAACTCCAGAGACATACATAAAACATCACCGGCACACAGACACATGATCTTCACAGATGGGCTTGACACTTCAACACACACTTTTGCACAGTTGAATTCCTGCACCGATCCCGAGACCTGTTAGTTCATTTGTCATTTTCTTAATTTATTTACATGTACACATTTTATGGCAAAGGTGCCAGCGGTGTTTCCTCTACCTCTTGTTGATGTATCCTGACAATGCCTTCAGGCTTCTGCGCCACACAAACACACACACACACACTCAATCACGCACGCTTGCTCTCGTAACGGCTCCTGTGTGGCTTCTGCTTTGATAAAGCATGCCCGCAATACCGGGTCCAGGCTCGAGTAGAGGAATTAATCAGTTTGGACCATCGTGTTCCCTTTCCAATCACACAAATCCAGGCACTCCCGGATCAAAAGGAACACGAGCCATGAGGAACAGCTGTCGGAGGCAAACTCATTTAAACACAACCCTAAAACAACAAACCTGCTCTCCAAAGACTGACCCTGCATTCCATTTCACAAATTGGTTTACCAAACAAATCATTCCAAACCGTTTGGAGCGATGTTGGACAGACGGATATCCAAACACAGATCCCGAGTCAGAGAGTCCAAATGTTCTGATGCTGAAGCCCAAATCCAAGACTCAACAATATTCAGTGTTTATAGGCCTACAATATACAACCGTTAACTCAATTTTTATTCATTATCGGTGCTTAATGTCTTCTTCAGGAGGTCAAACTAAATATTACATGTTGTGTTATTTGACGTTTATGTTACAAACATTTGCTGTGTACCGAAACATGGCCTGAATGCAATTTAAAATCTTAATTTTTCAACTTTTGTGATTTTCTACAAACAAAAAGAACTGATAAACATTAAATAAACATTATGTTATATTAAGTTAAAAGTTTTAATAATACAAAATTAAGGCTAAATGAGAAACAGTTACAGGTTTAGCCTAAATTAAGTTGTCAGTCAGCAGAGGCTTGCTAGATTAGGACAAAATATCAGTTTGTACAAATTGATACATATAAATACACACACACACACACACACACTACTTGTTTAGGGTCAGTAAGATTTAAAAAAAAATAATAATAATTCTTGCAAACCTGCATTTATTTGATCAAAATAACAACAAAAAATTATTAAAAAATAAAAACAGTAAAATATATAAATAAAATTATAAACAAAAAAGTAAATTATTAGTGCAATTTTAAATAATAATATTTTTAATAATAATAACAGCTTTTGCCATATTTTGAAATGTAATTTATTTCTGTGATCAAAGCTGTATTTTCAGGATCATTACTCCAGTCTTCAGTGTCACATGAATCTTCAGAAATAATTCTAATATGCTGATTTGATGCTCAATAAACATTTCTTATTAATATCACTGTTGAAAACAGATGTGCTGCTTCATGTTTTTCTGGAAACTGTTTTTTCTCAGGATTTTTTGATGAATAGAAAGTTTAAAAGAACAACATTAATTCGAAGTATATTATAAAATTCTTTGTCACTTTTGATCAATTAAATGTGTCATTACTGAATATAATATTGCATATATTATATTGATTTGGAATAGTTTCTGTCTTAAATGATGTCAAGACTACAATTTGGAACAATTTGGACTACAATTTGAAAATCTGGGACACTTTTTTGGTCCTTAAAATTAAAATAGTCTTCAATATTAATATCCTACAATAAACGGACTAACAATTGAACACACTTTTATTTTTGCATAAACACCTTCTGTTCAGAAATACATCTATGATGCATGCAAAGATGTGTTTTCTAGTCTTTGTGAGACTGAATGTTTCTTAAGTTCAAACTGAGATGCACAAATGCCTGTGAATATTTAAAATCAAATATCACAGATGTCGATATCAGTGTACCGGAAAAATATCAGCCTGAACCACAGAGAATTTATTCTGATAAAGAATGAAATGAAGTAGGGATGAAATATATTACCAGCAGACAAGATTGAGAGATGGAGAGAAACAGACGAGCCTTGATATTAAAAAAGACAAGAATGAAAGGTGACAGACAACTAAATCTCACCTGTACACAATAATATCTTCTCATTTCACACACACTCACAGACACACACTCCTGCTAGCACACACCCACAACGCCCTGACAATGTCGTTAATATGAAGTTTTAATTATTTAAATGGATAAAATGTCTCCTCTGGTTTCATGGTATCTCTGCTGAATCTCGGCGTGAGATTCAATTACATTAATAACCAGTGATTTGATTCTGACCCACATTATGGGTTCTATTAAATTCACATTATTTGGGTTGAGGTGAGAGAGATCTTCAGAAGCAGAGGGGAATGTGTGTGTGTGTGAGTGAGAGTGTGTGTGTCTGTGTTTTGATGTGGAAATCAAGCCTGCATCTGTACTGCCAGTGGTAATGCAACAAAATTATATCCCTCCCATTATAATCAACAATATGGCATACATGCAGTGGAGACGGCTTCATTGATTACATTGAGTTGTCTAGTTTTGCCACTCATTGAAAGCCCATACAACAAAAGCATGCGCACCCATGCATGTATGTATGCATAAAGAATATAAAGTATATAAAATATTTTCTTCAGTTCATATATTTAGGCATTTATTATGTAATTATATTATATTATAGAAACGTATAAAATTTTTATTTAATTAATTTGAATTAATTTAGTATTTATTTTATTTATTTAAACACATGTATTTATAAAAAGAAAATGCCCAAATATATGTAAAAATGTATATATGGGCAGTTTATTTTTATACAGTAATACAATACATAAATATTGTAAGTAATTGTATGTAATATTGTATAATTTTGTTTTATTATTCATATTTATGTATTTATTTATCACAAACATTTGCCAAATATATGAAAACTACATGTGTGTGTGTGTGTGTGTGTGTGTATATGTTAGTTTTTTGTTCTTACATTTTTCCGTCACACCATATGACACATTGATATGTCAACTACCCATATATATATATATAGTGCTGTCAATCGATTAAAAAATTTAATCGATTAAAAAATTAACACAATCGCTAATTTAAAATACTAGGACTTACCTGTAAATGTGTTGAAATAAAGGAATGCATGACAAACTAGTTTAAGGAAACATAACCTTTCACATCTCCCCCAGGTATGAGACATAATCCTTATTATTCTTTTGTTTTAATTCAGCCATTATCAGCCTTTATACTGGCAATAAAATGTTTACCAAGCCACATCGCTTCAATCCCAGAACACATTTACCCAACTATTATCAAAAGTATTTCTAAATAATTACAACAAAACATTTTCTTGCGACCTTACATGAAGTATTATGATAAAATGCATTATGAAGAAGAATTGGACCTGTTCTGCAGCTGCATTAGAGCTAACATTAGCATCATGCTACATAAGACAATTTATGAGATTAATAGTACACTTTTACTCAAAACTCACTTTAAACCACCATCGAGTGTTTGTAATAACTTCCTTTTGCGATCACATGTGTATATATAGGCTACAATTTGGGCGGCTGCGGTACATTATAAAAGTAGCTCAAAAAACCACAACTCACGGCTCTGTAATTTTTCCCACGATTGTATTTTCAAAATAGCCCAATTGTGCGGGAAACCACAACCTTGGCAACATTGGTTCGATGTACCCTTATCACATATGAGTATACTTCTCTCTCTCTCTCTCTCTCTCTCTCTCTCGGATACTCGCTCTCTCTCCCGCATTCGCTTCACTTTTGTCTAGCCCGGCGCCTTATAATCACACAATCCCTGCGTCCCAATGTGCATACTGTCCACCCTATCTGCCCTAAATAGTACTGAAAATTACTAATATCACATAGAATTTAGGATGGATAGTAGCACATTGGGACGCAGGCAATGATTTCCTTCCACGCTGCCATGATGGCAAAAAGTTGGGGCCAAACCTTACGTTTTTTTCTTTTTCTTACCATTTGCGTTAAAAAAATATTAACGCGTTAAAATTTTTAGATTATTTTTAGATTTAGATTTTTTGATTTTTAGATTAATCACATGCGTTAACGTTGACATGGAAATTTTGATTAATTCTAGTCTAAAACACAATGCAATGCAGTGCAAAAAAATGCAAGTAAAAACTGTAAATAATAATAAAAAAAAATCAATATGCAAAATTAATTAATATTAATACAGTACATCAAACCCTATTTTTACAGGGGTTTTGTGTGTGTGTGTGTAGGGTGGATACAAAATGTATTTAATAAAATTAGCTTGCAATGTAAAAATTCATCAGTGAAGTGCAGTCTTTAAACCTGCACTAGTATTATGTGCATTGCATTTCAGTGTTCTGTCGTGCTGTTTTCACTGTGACACATCGCTGATGTTTTATTCGTTCAGCTGGAGGAGAAATGCATGTAAGCGCACTAACCTCAGCTCTCTCTGTCTGTCAGACGCACACAGCCACATACATTATATTTGGAGGGTGCGGCGTGTGATAAACCGAGGGATTTAGGTTCATTCCCAGCATTCCCTTCACTCTCATTATGATCCCCGTGAGAATTCCTCTCACGCAGTGTGAAGCACAAGTGTGCAGGGAATATCTGAGCTTCCGTGTGTGTGTGTGTGTGTGTGTGTGTGTGCGGCAGCTCTATGATTTGTACCCTACTGTGGTTAAACATATAATCATCCGTAACCTTCTAAAATGGCCTATATCTTCTTCTCTAGCACGCACACACAAAGGCTGTTTACTCACAGCGTGTGAATTATCAGACCCAGAATGTTCCCAGCATGGCATCGTGGGTAATGTGACTTTTCAGCATGGGTCCACTGCAATCATACACTTAGAGAAAGAAAGAAAGAAAGAACAGGAAAGAGAGAGAAGAAAGACACAAAGCAGAGAGATAGACTGTAAGGAGAAAGACTGATGATCACCAGGGAGAAGAATGTAAGGGAAGAAAAGAGAGCATGTGAGATGTATTTTACATTAAATTAGTTTAGGGTCTCTGCGGCGTCATTTGTGGAAGAATTTCTCTTTACTGCCAAGACTGTGAAGCTTTCTTTTTTTAGAGCCTAGCTGTGTATGTGTGAACAGTAATTATTTTAAATGTTTTCAGACTGGTATTACTGTAAATTCAAATGCTTATTACATCAAAATGGGAGTTTTGTGTCTTGTAGTCTGTAGCTATTATCTGTATGCTAGTGTATTGCAAGTCGTCCAAATTAACTTATGCAAAAATCAAAGTTAAAATGACTACTGATATTGCTGATATTGCTGATAATTACTGAAATGCACTTTTTTGTCCAGTAAAAAGCTGAGCGTTATCGTAAATATAGCTCCCTATGATAAACAAAAGCAAGTAGCCAATCATAATCTTCGATTGCGTTAATGCTCATGCTTGATTTCTTTTAACAAACATCGGTTACTGATCAGCTAGAAATGTATGCAAATGTATTTGACAGTAACTTTTCATACCTCCTTTTTTTTTTCCTGAAAATGCTTGTACGTGCATCACGCTGGATTCAATCATATGGCTTATCCCCCGAAATGAAAAGTTTTGTACTTTTTTCAGGATTTTTTCCCCCTAACTTATTACACAATTGGTGTTGCAAATCAAAAATGACCATCCTACAAAAACTGCTTAAATTTTTTATGCTGTATTATTTCCGAATATTGGAGCTGATGCACTTCAGTTTTTGAGTGAACAAAAGCATTATTTGTGGATGTTTTTGGCAATCACGACCAGTCAGTTCCAAAATGAAATACACAACCTATGCTAACTGAAGGAAAACAAGCTGATTAAAAGAATGCATTCAAGAATTAGTGATAATATTTTATTTAAAGAGTGCATTAGTAATATATGCACCTATAGGCAGGTGCACAATGCGCGTACACTTGTAAATCCAAATATTACAAATGAAAGGATTTCAATGTGAAAGATTATTATTGTGTACATAAAGATAAAATGCCTGCATGTCATAATGGATAGTCGTTGCGTATCAAAATTACCTACTTGCAGTAATGGTGAATGAAATTTCATTTGCTCTCGCAAATTCTGCTGTGTAAATACAGAGTTCTGGCATGAGACTCTAGATGGCGCAGTCCGATAGGTCTAACTCAATCTGACCTAATGACATCATCACATGGCATAGCTGACTGGGTTTCTCCTGTATCAGTAGCCAATGAGCTCACTGCTCAAATACCTGGCTTTTGTTTGCTATAGCAGTTCGCAGCGCACTTCAGAAACCCTCCACCTTCCCCAGTTCCACCTGTATTGATCTGCTACGAGGTGATTCATGTATGCTATATGGGGCTTATAGGAGTTATATGTGCAGCAGCAGTATTTCCTACATGCTCACAGCAGCATGTTATGGATGTATTGGCAGTAGCAAGTCTCGGTGCTTTCTCTACCGCTGCAGTGTAGCAGATCTATTCTGCCAAGACCAAATACATTAACAATTGTCATGTACATCACCATGCCAATCCCTCCAAGAACTGTCATGATAGAAATAGTGAATATGCCATGGTGCAAGTGCAACTGGTTTTTAAAGGGAATGAGGGATGAGACTGTGATTGGTTTATTGCATGTTACGCCCAAAATACACCCATGACTCATTAAGAGAATGGGTACAACCTTTTGAACCATTTTTTTTTTTTTTCATTGTTAAACCAGCAAAAGTGTATTTGGATATGCCCTAAGGCTGATGATACATGGGGCAACTTTTTTTGAGCAATGTTGCTTGGGCACTTTCCCATTGATAATGGGTAACAAATTTCTGTCTGAATATTTTAGATCAATAAGTGTGCCCTGTGTCTCACCTGGTTGCCCGTTGAAGGCAACATTGGCCAAAGTTGCTCGGCAACATTGCCCAAAAAGTTGCCCAGTGTATCATCAGCCTTAAGTGCACCTGCGCCATGCGCTTCAGACCACGCACTTTGATTGTTATATGCCTAATAGGTCAATATGGTCTCAAAATATAAATGTCTTGTTTTAGCAACACTTCAAAGTTTCAATATTACAACTTCCAACAGATCTCTTTATTAGTTTTTAATTTTATTTGAAAAAAAAAAAAATGTTTTACTGTACCTTTTGATGATACTGCAAAAATGGTTCTTCATCAGTATTTTTGTAGTTTTCTAGTGTAAATGGCTAAATATTCTTAAATTGAGACATACATTTAATTAAGAAGCAAAATGGCATGATATAAATAATGAAGTGAGTTGTGTGTGTGTAATAAGCAGAATGTACGCACATTGTGCACCCGCCTATAGGCGTATATTACTAATGTATTTCTTTAAATAAAATATTATCACTAAATCCTGAATGCATTCTTTTTATCAGCTTGTTTTCCTTCAGTTAGCATATGCTGTGTATTTCATTTTGGAACTGACTGATCATGATTGCCAAAAACATCCACAAATTATGCTTTTGTTCATTCAAAAACCTCCAATATTTGGTAATAATACAGCATAACAAAAAATGTATAAGCAATTTTTATAGGATGGTCAATTTTGATTGGCAACACCAAATGTGTAACAAGTTGGGGGAAAAAAATGAAAAAGTACAAAACATTGTCATTTTTGGGGTAAGTCATAGGATTTAATCCAGTGTGATCCGTTGTGCACCCGCCTATAGGAGCATATTACTAATGTGCTCTTTAAATAAATAAATAAAAAAATCCCTGTGCCATAGACTTTAGAACAGGTTTTAGTTGGTCAATGGTGCAATCGTTTTCAGTTGCCTCAAAATAGCAACGCACCAATAATGTGCCTGAACACACCTCGTTTCCAGACATGGGCAAACAGATAGACGCAAGTGCATTTGCTATTTAAACATCATGGTGCTGGACGTGAAAATGATAACTGCATCAGGCTGAGACTAACAGAAAACACTTGTTATGCGCCTGCCCTCGTATTGCACCAGGTTTATGATAGGGCCAATTCTGTTCAATTTATTCCTTAAATTGTTACTTGATCTTAAAAATTATATATATATCAGTCAGAAACCTGTTTAATATCCCTTTAAATAATTTAGTCCTGTCCATTAGACCAGGAATTTTACCAGTCAATATGATTATGGATTTATTTTGGACTTCTTACTGACACTTAAACAGCATCACGCAGAACTTAAAGTCTTCGTACACCAATATCACAGTAGAAATGTGCTATATACAGGCGTATTCGTCATCCCTAATTTATTTAGCCACTAAAAGCGTCTGAACGTATGATACAACATATTCTAGGCCACTAATATGCCTGGAGTCGTACATAATATTTGTCATAAAATATCTATTTCTTTAAGTGTAAAACTTCTTGAAATACACAACATTCAGCTGTAAAGTAAATAGAATAAATCTGCATCAAAGGCCAGTAAATTCACAGTAAAACCACTGTGAAACAGTATATTAAAGTATATTTCCACTCTGAGCTGGTTGTGTTTTGGTGATGGGAGACACAGAGATTTTCGACTCGTGGAGAGTTAGCGAACACTTCCACCATCAGAAAAGCCATTCACTTAAGAGCCTGCTATCATCTTCCCTGGGGACCTCTCAACATACAGGCACACACACACACACACACATGCACAGCCATCTCCTGGAGAGCCCCATCTGATAGTGTCGCCCTGAACTTGTGTGAGAAGCGTTTGACTGCCGATTAGAACAGGAAAGTGCAGGAGAGAAAAGCGAGGCTTCAAACTTTAGAATCACGAATCACATACTGCTGCTCCACGCTAAAAGTACTTCACTGGGGATGCAAAAATTGAATCCTCTTGAGTATGGCAATGTGTGAGCATTGGAACTGCATAAGTCAAAAGATAACTATCTTTTGTTGCGCAAGGGGTTATGGGTAACATTAGATTATGGTGCATTGCACAGATTTTGTGTGTTCACAGTTTGTCATTAGACACCTTATTATACTGCACATTTGCAAATCTTCATCTTTTCTCCTCATATTGCATAACTGTGACTTTATATAGAAATTAAAACTGATTTTTGGGTTATGTTGACTATTAAAGAGTGCACAATTGATAATTCTTTTGATAATTCATAATTCTAATTGATAATTCAATTTGATTGTATGAAATCTCATACATCAGAAGATGGATTAAATCTATAAATGCTAAATCATGTGAAACCATGGGAACCGTGATGTATTTTTCAGAACTGTGTGATGGATACAAAGTTCAAAAGAGTAGCATTTACTTGAAACAGAAATCTTTGGTAACATTATAAATGCTTTACTGTCACTTTGGCTCAATTTAATGCAACCTTGCTGAATAAAAATGATTAATTTCTTTCAAAAAAATATCATGGAGACTCAAGTTCAAGTTTGGAATGGTAGTGTAATGAAGACGCATAAGAAATACATTCATGATCTGAAACAGGCCTTACACAGAAATGCTTATATAGACACGCTGAATGCACGACCACACTCTGAGAGAGAATTGGAGGATAAAATATGAAATGAAATGCGCTATGGAAAATGAGAGTACAGATTCCGTTACCCATAATGCTGACAATGAATGTGAGGAAGACATTTCGCTTCCAGAAAGCTTGATGTGCGAGAATTTCAGATCTCAGGGGATGAAAGAGAGAGAGAAAGAACAAGATGGAGAGAGAAAGAGGGTGTTGAGGTTAAGAGGGGTCAGACTGATATTGAAATGGATAGAGGAAGACATGGGGGGATGGGAGACGCATGGAGGAGTGTGAAGGAGAAAGAGCTAGAGGAAGGAGACTTCTGATTGTGGCATAAAGGGTATAGCTGAAAACTGCAGAGTGTATACAGTAGAAAAATAAAGAGTTGAGAAATTTTGCCTGGAGAGAGGAGCATGTTTTTAAAAGTGAGAGCATCTGTGTTTTACTTTCACTCTTAGATCATTCAGTTAGCACTTTAACATATGAATTATTCAGCTTTGTTAAAAAAATCCACAAGTAATCAACATGACTCTAGGCCATCAATTAACATCTAGTGAAGTGAAAAGCTGCATGTTTGTCAGAAACAAATCCATCATTAAGGTGTTATAACTTTAAACCCTTGGTTCTGGACAAAATGCGAGTCCATAATAACACTTCCAAGTGTACTTGGAAGTGCATGTACTGTGTAATGGCATTTTATGACAAGCTGCAGCTTGACACACAAAACCTGGAGAATGAGTGCCTAATGATTTTTAATAATTACAATAGAGTTTAATAGACAACAACAATAAAAAATGAGTATAGAGTCAATTATAATAATAAAATAGTAAGAATATACTGTAGTTTGCCAGGAGCTGACAGCATAGGGGTACTGGAGACATCATGAAATTGGTTAAACTATTTAATAAACAAACATGCTAGTGAGGGTGAGCATGTGTAGAACAACAGCCGCTCAAATTCCCTGGAAAATTCTCCTAATGCTGCAGATTCCGTGGGGGGCTTGAGTGAGCCGGGAGTGGAGCTGGAGCAGAGTAATTATAGAAGGCCTTAGTTGGGAGAGGAGACTGATGTTGATACTTTTCCCTCATTTTGAGACAAGGGAAAAGAAGGGAACATCGAGCGAGAGAGAGAGAGAGAGAACAGGAGATAAGGCCGACTCAGAGGGAGTCCTGGAGAAATCCCCTGCAGGTGCCTCATGAACAGTACAGTGTGCAATAGCAGCGAGCCTGAACCGAGGTGTGTGTTTGTGTGTGTATGTATGGGTTTACTTAACTATACTTCCGGGACAAATTTGTTCCCAGAAATGAGCTGAATCTGCAAAAACCTCCTCTTGGGAACCCCCTCTATTGGAAAAGCAGTTAAATATATAAATAAATAATATTTGAAGTCAATTTTATATTTATATATGTTTGTTTACTATTTATATTTTAGAGAGAGAAAGAGAGAGAGGACATTTATGTAAATCAGCAAACACAAATACGACCGTAGTCTCTTATGCTCACCAAGGCATTTTTTAGTTTTATTAAAAAGTACAGTAAAAAATAGTAATATTCTACAAATATCAATACAATAACTATTTTCTATTTTAAAATATTTTAAAATGATTTTTGTGTGAATGTAATTTAAACTGTAATTTATTCCTGTGATGTCAAAGCTGAATTTTCAGCATCATTACTCCAGTCTTCAGCGTCACATGATCCTTCAGAAATCATTATAATATGCTAATTTGCTGCTTAAGAAACATTTTTGATTATCAATGTTGAAAACAGCTGTGTGGTTAAATATTTTTGTGGAAACTGTGATAGTGAATGTTTTGGAGGAAATTCAAAATAACACTTGAAATAGGATTTTTATAACATTATAAATGTCTTTACTGTCACTTGTGATAAATTTATTGCGTCACTTCTGAACAAAACTATTAAGTTCTTTAAAAAAAATAAACATACAAACCCTAATTGAACTATAATATACAGTAAACCTCTAATATAAAACTAGTTCTAAGCATTTTAGACAAAAAAATTCAGTATAATTTTTACTAATTATGATATGATAATGAATTTATTATTTATGAACTGACATAAATAATACATTGTGGGATCAGTCAATAGTCCCCACTTAGAGAACAGTTTAATAAACATACTAAATTATGTTTTATTCCAAATTCGAAAAAAAGTATATTTTTAGCTCAACATATAATCAATGTAAAGTCCCACTATGATAGAAAACCAAACGTCTGTGTGTGTTCCAGCTGCCTGCTGAATGTGTTGGTGTTTGAGCATCTTGTGTCTGTGAGCGCAAAGCTCTGACCTCATTAGTTAGCGCGTCGCTCCCGTGCCGCTGTGTGTGAGTGAGGTGGCATGTCTGATCTTGGCATAGTAAACGGACAGCAGAAGGGCAGACTGCTACTCTTTCACCCCTCCAGACTGGACCACACACGCACACTGCTGTCTGGACAAAGAGGCTTTTCCCTGGGACCTGTAGAGAGATTAGACAGCTATTTTATATTTGCGCATTTGGCAGACGTTTTTATCCAAAACAACTTGCATTCAAGACACATTTTAATAGTTTATGCGTTACCTGTGAATTAAACCTGTGACCTTGGTGTTGCTAGCACCACCATAACAAAAACTTCCACCTAATTCAAGGAATAGTTCAGCCAAAAATTTGCTCACCTTCAGGCCATCCAAGATGAAGATGAGTTTGTTTGTTCATCTGAACAGATTTTGAGAAATTTACCATTGTATCTCTTGCTCACCAATGGATCCTCTGCAGTGAATGGGTGCCATCAGAGTCCAAACAGCTGATAAAAACATTACAATAATCAAGTAATCCACACCACTCCAGTCTAACAATTAATATCTTGTGAAGTGAATAGCTGCATATTTGTAGGAAACAAATCCAGCATTAAGATGTTGTCTTCAAACCGTTGCTTCCATGTAAAATACCGGTCCATAATCCATAATATTGCTTTGTTCAGTGAAAAAGTCGTCTAATCTGAATTAGGAGAGAAATATATTTACCGTTTATAAGGGAAACAGTTCTAAACAGATATATTGGTGGATTTTGATGTGAGTGGATGACGTAGTCGTGTGGATTATTGTGGTGTTTTATCAGCTGTTTGGACTCTCATTTTGACGGCACCCATTCACTGCATAGGATCCACTGGTGAGCAAGTGATGTAATACTAAATTTCTCAAAATCTGTTCTGATAAAGAAACAAACTCATCTATATCTTGGATGGCCTTTGGGTGACTGATTTTCCAGAAAAGGGTTCATTTTATGTAAATTTTTGCTTAAAGTTGAAATTGGTTAAATTTATTTAATGAGTTAAAATAACAGAAAACGACTTGGTTCTGCATGCATAAGTATCTAGCCAAGACTTTAAAAGCTAGCCTAGAAGGCTACAGCAAAAAATGAAAATGGTCAACATACTCACCCTCATGCCATTTCAAAACAGTTTCTATACACCTCATTCAGAGAAATCAATGGGGTCCAAAACAACATTAGACCCTTCTGACTTTAAAAATGTCACTGCTAGTGTAACTTTTCAAGTTCTTGGAGAAATTGCCAAACGAAAATGCATTCTCAACTTTGAAGTGAGTTGTTTATTGTGTTATATATCATTTTTCATTTCTGTTACTCATGCACGTATGTACAATACGCTTTCAACTTGTCCCAAGATTTCGCATCTGTGTTTGCGTACTTGCATAGAGTACGTTTCTGGCCTCCGAACAAACGAAACTCTGAACTGCAAGTGTTTGAGAGAGTGCATATGGTCTTATTTTTAGATACGATGAGTTTCACACAGGCGACATCAGTCTGTGTGCTGCGGCAGGTGTTGGTGATCATTGTAAGGAGAAGAAAGGGAAACTCAAAGCTAAAGAAAGTAAATAAAATCTAATTAGTGGCAAAAACTCCTTTAGCAGCGGAATGAGCTGAGGGATCATGGGAAAAGCGGTGAGAGAGAAAGGGAGAAGCAGCGCAAATGATCAAAAGAGCGAAAGAGCGGAGTGCATTCCTGTAATAAAGCGAGCCGATGCTGCACTGTGTCTAAATATTAAAGGAAAATGTAACCCCCTTCCCCCAAACCTAGCGTCACCTTCCCTGTCTCCGCTCCCCAAGAGCATTTCTGACTTGGAACCGATAATCATAATGATGGAGGGGTCACCGTCTGTGTCACCGTGAGGAGGTGGAGGAATCTCTCATTAGAGAGATTCTGCAAAACGGCCACTTCACACAGTCCTCTTCTGAGAATCTCGCCGTTTAGACACTGAATAAAATCTGTGGAATTAAATCAGATATCAGCAGGAGAGAACTTCTTTCTAGAAGCACCTTAAACCCGCAGGAGATGCACGGTTTTGATATATCGTGTGCGGGGGTGCGCACATCATCAGTTTGGCTGGGATTTCAAAGAGGCTGTTTCAAATGAAACGTCTGATTATGTTAGTTCATCAGATTTCTCAGATTGCACAGATTTTCAAAGTCTTAGAAGTTATGGAGCTGAGTACTGTAAATGTCTGAGGACTTCAGTGCGTTGACAGATAAATGCTCCAGGGAGGCTTGACATCAAGGTATTACGAACGACTGAATGGAGCGACAGCCAATGAAAACGCAGCCTGTCAGATTCAATAGGCAGAAAAGTATCTGACGGCTGGTCTGGTTGGCTGAGAATTTGACTAAATGGAGTCTTTTCAAGCTTGTGGCTAATGCAATACAGCTCTGGACCAGGGGTTGCACTGATTAGTGAACTAGTTCTGCTACTAGTTCATGCTTTGAGTCTATAACTGTGTGACAGCCATATACACCGGTTTGGGTCATAAGATTTTTTTATGTTTTTAAAATAAGTCTAAGAAATACAAAAAAATAGAGCAAAAACAGTATTAACATCAGCAATCTGAAACTGTAATTTAACAAGTTAAAATAACTGTTTACTATTTGAATATATTTCAAAATGCAATTTATTAATGTGGTCAAAGATGAATTTTGAGCATCATTACGCCAGTCTTCAGTGTCACGTGATCCTTCAGAAATCCTTTAATATGCTGATTTGCTGCTTTTATTTATTATTATTATCAATGTTGAAAATAGTATTTTTTGTGGAAAATGATGTGATGCTTTTTTTTTTCCAGGATTCTTTGACAAATAAAACAGTCAAAAATAACAGCATTTATTTGAAATAGAACTCTTTTAATTAGTCCTTAGGTTAAAAGATTAGATTAATGTATTAAAAGTATTAAATTCTAAAGTTTTCAATTTTTTTTTTTAAGGGGTCAGCGGATGCCCATTTTACTCAAGTTGATATGATTCTTTAGGGTCTTAATGAAAAGCGCAGCAAGCTTTAAATGCTAATGAGCTCTACTGACCCCGCCCCTCTCTTCCATGGATTGAGAGCAGACTGTAAACTTCAGCACGAAACTAGCATATATTAGGAAAGGCGATTTGCAAAGATTCATGAAAATCCTTACACTCACTTCTTCTGTAGATGAAGCTGGATCACGAATGATTCGTGCAAACATGGGCGCATGTATGTAGATCTGGGATCAGCACATTCCCTTCAAAATGAAAGTAACTTTAATCCTCTGTGTCTTCAGCGGCTCAGATGTCGGGAGTAAATGACGACTGCTATGTTCATTAATACATACAACAACAAAATACCTCAATCGCTTAGTCGGAGACATTATTGTCTTCACCTGCATCGGAGTCGACACAATGGGGACAGCTCTCGCTCTCACTCAGGGCGGGTCTAAGGTAATCAACTATCGTGGGAGTGGCCTGTGCAGAACTACATCATGCTGCCAGGAACCTCAGAACAGCCTGATTTGAGAAAGGGAATTTTAAAATAGGGATTTAAAAAAAAAAAAAACACTGGGTGGATTTTTATCATTATAGGATGGATGTGTACACACACTTCCAACACACATTTATGTTCAAACAACTTGTAAAGTGAATTTTGCATCCGATGACCCCTTTAGATCACACTCCAAACTTTTAAAGTGTATATACATTTTATAACTAATATATATGTAACTAATATATAATGTATTTTACATAAATATAAATACATATATGAAGAAAATTAAACTTATAAAATATAATACTGAAATTTCAGTTAATTCAGCGCTCACATAAGCTAATTTTCTTGCCAAAACCACACTGCGACAACTCAAATGTCACCCATAGGCTGACAGAAACATGACATTTTTGCACTGTAATTGACAATGTAGGCCGCATGAATCTGGTGATATATGCCTGCTTTCCTTCTCTCCAACATCATCATTCTCTCCACTCACACACTCTCCAACAACACAGCTTTGGGTTTGCTAGAAACAGTGAAGAAGGCTGATGCTGCATTGTGTTTTTGAGTCATTTTCTTAATGTAAAAACTGACCTACTGACTGGTCGACTGCTTCTCTGGCTGACTAAATGAGCAGCGAGCAAGCCAAACTCTTGACGTATTTGTATAGATGCAGGCATAAACGCACAACAGATTGTAGCAATAAAAAAAATTAAATGCCGATTAAATGATCTAATGCACAGATTCACATGGTCTGTGGATTGTGATTACGTTATTCTGCTAATTTACAGCACCTGCATAAGCGGTTGGCTTGGCGTCTGGGGGAATCGCTCAAAGTCATCTGCATAATTCATTTGTGAAGCAGCTTAAAGCAGCAAGCCATTTGATAATGAGTTGATAAGCTAGTTTTAAACTTGTCAACAAAATTTAGAGTGATTATAATTTTTTGTGGGAAGTTGTTTACCCAGCTGGATGAAGGCCATGTTTAGCTGGCTGATATAGTTGGAAATGAATATCTTTGTGATGCTGCAAATTAGAGAAATCTGCTCTCTGCTGTACTCCTTAGGCATATGTTATAACCTGCTGCTGTGAGGGGTGCCATATTCAATAAATACTGTTTTAGAATTAATTACAATTAAGAATGAAACTTTTAAAGGAAACATGCCAAGAAAACTGGACTTTCATTGCTCTTTTGAAATAAAAGACCTTGGTAAAGTGTAGACAAACTTGAGTTTCATACTAGTCTATCTGACATGAGAATCCACTTTGGATGGTTGCTGCGAATGTGGTTTCAATTCCATTCTTGAACAAATATATTTAATATATTATAAACAAGGACTAAAAACCTGTCAATTTACTATGCAGATAAAATTGTGTGACTCTGAATTTCACTCAAGATAAGAGTCCAATTGACATCAGAATTCACGGTAACACTTTTATTTCGATAGTCCACTTTAGACATTCTACTAACAGTAAGTAACTTTGCAACTACATGTCAGCTAGCAGTCATTAGAGTATTAGTAGACTGTCTGCTTAATATCTTCTAACACTTTATTTTGATGGGTCCACAACATATAACATACTGACTATGAGAAACTTTGCAAGTATATGTCAACTTATTCTACTAACCCTAAACCTACCCTACTGAGAGTTAGACATGTAGCTGCAAATTAATTAGTTGACATGTAGTTGACGTAGTTACAAAGTTACTTATAGTTAGTAGAATTTCTAAAGTGGATTATCAAAATAAAGTGTAACCGAATTCACTTTGGTTGACTGGTGTGAATGCAGTTTCAATTCCTTTTCTAAACAATGAAATGAAATATGTTTAATATATAATAAATATTTATTTAATTTGGAAGAAAAAATCTGTCAGTTTAGTATGAAAATTTGGAAGAAAATATCAGTCAATTTACTGCTCATGGTTTCATGGTTTTGAGTTCATTTGACATCAGAATTCACTTTCGTTGGTTGGTATGAAAGTGGTTTCAATTCCTTTCTTGAACATATATTTTAGATATATATTTTAACTATTTATTAAATTTGGAAGTAAACATCTGTCCATTTACTACTCTGACAATTTTGTGACTGAGTTTCACACTTTTGACATCAGAATTTGCTTCGGTTGGTTGGTGTGAAAGCGGTTTCAATTCCATTCTTGAACATATATATTCGACATGTATTAAATATACGATAAATATTTATTAAACTTGATAGAAAAATCTGTCAATTTACTACTCAGACATAATTTTGTGAGACTGAGTTTCACTCAAGCTTTTGAGTTCATTTGACATCAGAATTCACTTCAGTGAATCGGTCTGAAAGTGGTTTAAATTCCATTCTTGAATGCATGCATTAAATATATGATAAATATTTATTAGACTTTGAAGAAAAAATGTGACAATGTACTATGACATAATTCTGTAAGTCTTGAGTTTCACTCAAGGTTTTGGAATCCAGCTGACATCAGAATTCACTTTGGTTTGTTGGTTGGTTGGTGTGAAAGTGGTTTGTATTCTTAAATTCAAGAACCAAAGAAAAAAATCTGTTAAATTACCGCTCTAACATAATTTTGTGACTCTTCATTAGAGATTTGAAACTGACTGTCCGCCACAATTGCACTATATATGAGGCGTTTAAAGAATCAGACTAACACTGCATATCCTTGTCTTCACATTACTTCCTTAACATATCTTTGTTAAATGACTACAATTAACCCTGCATTTACCTTTCTTGCAGTCACATTTACACCGTACTAGCAGACATTTTTAGGACATTTTAACAGTAGAATTAGTGTATGATTAGCTTTGAGTGAACTAAAATGAGGCTTTAAAAAGGAATATCTGTGTTTCCTTAAAAAGGTGGTTTGGAGAACAGTTCGTGGTTCACAAGTGGAGTGACAGCAATCCATCTTTCCAGCTACCTGTCACACTTACTTCAGTATAATGCATTTCTCAGGACTGCTTGTCTCTGAATGAATTTCCTTCGGTGATCTACTGCGGTGCTGAGGTTAACCAATCTTTACAGAGGTCATTTACATATCTTCTTAAAGGTGCAGTAGAAAAAACAGTCAGTTAATTCTAAAATCAGAGAGAAGTTGAAAAATGACTATGTAAAACTGCATTCTGTGCAAGAAACCTTGAATAGCATTACAAATGGACTTGAGGAGGACAAAACGCTACACAAGTTTAATATAAGTTCCCCTTTCCATCACTCTCAGGCGTAACTCTTGTAATATTTAACACTAAAGTGCTTCAACATTTCATTTGGTGCATGGCTTTCATGCATAACAAGGCTTCTGTGCCGCCTGACGGCTCATTCTGTCTGGTTGTATCTCACATGTGGTCTGTGTCAGTCTATTTTTGACTCTCATCTTCCTTCTGTAAGCTATGATTGAATATTTGACGCATTCTCCTCTCAGCGAGATATGCATTTCTGCTCATTTATCTCCCGAAATGTGGTTATTTGCATTAATATATGTCAGTGATAAAACGATCACTTGAATCAGTATTTCTCGCTCTGCTTCTAATGTCGTCTGTGTCTATTTATCTCACAGTCTCATCTTCTAACCAAAGGCTCTGCTTAGTGGCTTTATTAAAAGACGCATCACATTATTTCTCTCTTTGAACCCACATACACGTATTTGTGTACCGAAATACAGTTATGCCCACCGGTATATAAATAGCTGTGCAAAAAAAATCTAAGCTGGAATTCCCATCAACGCCGCATTTTATTCGACAAACTCTATTCATGTCTCCCCTGAGCTCCGAGATGGGTTTATTTGTATGTTTTAATTAGAAAAATTCCCTCTTAATCGGCTATTCAAAATTAGGCTATTAAAAAATATTAGAAGAATGATTTAATTAGCAGGAAACGTCAGCCAGACCCTGCCAGAAACGCTGCCAGTGTCTCGCCCGGCCCATCTTGATTGTATTAGTTTGTGTATGTTGGTGCGTGTGTGGTCCAATCATGCAAACACACATGTATGTTTTCCAACCGTCTGAGTGGAAATGTTTCTCTTTTGCTTTCATTTATAATTAAATATGAATCTTAAAATGTCACAAATCTGCTTATTTGATCTCAAAATTGTGGAAAATCTCATGCTTCTTCTTCTTTTAACATCATTACATACAACCTTCTTATTTATTTACAGGTTTAAGTGAAATTCCCAGATTTTTTATGTGATTTCTGACTTTATGTATGCATGTGTGCGTCTAGTCTGTCTAAAAAGATTGTGTATGTTTTATTTATTGATTACAATGAGCTGCATGTAAACTGAGTTTTCATTAAATATGCATGTATTTTGACTGCATATATGTATGAGCATGTGCATACCTGCGCTGTGCGTGTGAACACTTGTGTTGTGTTTTCTTTTGGAAGCTAAACACTCTTGTCCATTTACCTCATTTATCTCACTTGTGTCAAACTGTGTTTGTTGTCTTTGGACGTGTTTTAAAGGATCATTCACCACAGAGGATCCACTGGTGAACAAGGGATGCAATAGTAAATTAATTCAAATTTGTTTAATTAAAAAACAAACTCTACAGTTTAAATGGCCTAAGGGTGAGTACATTTCCAGCAAACTTTCATTTTTGGGTGAACTGTTCCTTTAAAGTGTGTTATTTTTACATCTCTTTTTATAAGACATAGATCGTCCGGCCATTAAAATATAATACAGTAATTGAGACCAAGTCGGAAACTATCTTTATCCATGTGCGTGTGTGTGTCTCACCCTCAAAACTTGATTTAGTATCAGAAGCCGGAAAGAGGGAAGAGCCAGGAATAATGGCCTGATATCTGACTTCACCAATCGGATAAGAGACACCAATACAGCGCAGTCCAATAGACTCCACTTCCTGAGATATAATCCAATCTCAAAGATCAAATGTCGTCTTCAAAACAGCACGATCCACACCACTAGACCAACTAAAAGAGTAAAGGATTATCTGTGGTTATTAAGTCCAGAAATCTCTGTCTAGCAAGTTAAGCTTACGAAAATCATTAGTTTTAACATCATAGACTGTGCCTTTGAGTTTTTATTCTAAAAACAGACTATCTGCCTAAATACAATATTTAAACTGATATAGTTAAGAGTGAAATTTCTCAATTTACCACAGTAAAATGATGTCAGTTTACTGAAGATTGCTCTCTAACTGAACTCTCTTGCAGTCAGTGAGGAGAAAACATCACAAATATACACAGAAATCTGTGAAGTCAGTTTCAAGAATAGTTCCCCAAAATGTACTTACCCTCATCTTGTTCCAAACCCATATGTTGTTATTTATTCAATTAAACTCAAAGATTTCATATACTGTAGTTCTTTTCCAAACGACCTCAGATCTGTCTAATCTGTCAAACTCCCAAAAACACTATAAAATTAGTCCATACCAGCGCTTTTGTAACATTGGGTGAAAATAAGTAGGTCACGAAAAGCGCAAGAAAGCTGTGTGTGAAAAATAAGAAAAGATAAATACAGTTAATTTCGTGAGTGGGCATAATTTTTATTTCTGACATGACATGCAGCTGTGGGTGCTTCTCATTTCTTATTTGTGCATCCTCGTTTCCTTTCCTGCTACCTTCCCTTTCCTTACACTCTTAAAAATAAAGGTGCTTCACGATGCCATAGAACAGGGGTAGGCAACGTCGGTCCTGGAGTGCCGCTGTCCTGTAGAGTTTAGCTCCAACCCTAATCAAACACACCTGAAGCAGCTAATCAAGGTTTTCAGAATTACTAGGTCTACAGGCAGGTGAGGTTTATTCCAGGGTTGGACATCGGCACTCCAGGACTGACATTGCCTACCCCTGCCATAGAACCTTTTTGTCTAAATGGTTCCGTAAAGTACCTTTAACATCTGAAGAACCTTTCTGTTTCACAAAAGGTTCTTTGTGGCGAAAGAAGGTTCTTCAGATTATAAAAAGGTAAGAAAGAGATGGTTCTTTAAAGAGCCTTTGACTGAATATTTCTTTGTTGAATCAAAAATGGTTCTTCTACGGCATCGCTGTGAATATTGGAATATTCTTGACCACTCAAGCATCACTTCACAGCATCTTCAGCGGTGCTAAAGGGATCTGCCCTTATGTTAGTTTAAGACATTCACAATAAATATTAATAAAGCAAGATGCCCTATTGAAATATATGACTTGTATGGTTTATTTAAACTGCAAAGGTAACATGTCAATTAAAATTATTACGACAAATGAGAAGGGGGAGGAGAATTTATGTGAGTCAGGTTTTTCCGCCGAAAAAGACTTCCGCATAGATACACCTGTGTATCCTCATTCATAGCTCCCCTGGAAGCCTCCTCACGGTACAATTAGAGAATTGAGATGTCCTTCAAGATGGCTGACTTCGATTGGTTTCTGGGTCACAGGTTCGAGGACGAAGGAGCGAGGAAGCATCAATTCGAATAGAGGGTATGCACGTGACATTACTGTTAGCTGGAGTGACTGCGGTTCCACCAAAAAGACTGAATGGCAGCATTGGTTTTCAGCATAAATGCTATGAAAGAACACACAAAACACACCTAAAACTAGAAAGAGCTTTGATTGACTGGACAAATAGATTTGACAAGAAATCTGAGGCATATATTTACAGACTGCCGAAAGCTTATTTTAAAGAGTGTAGTCAAAAACGTAGTCAGACAGGCAGGGTTATCATCCAAGGCAAAGACAAAAGAATAATCCAATAACAGGCAATGGTCAGGGCAGGCAGCAAGCAATCAAAAACAAGGCAAACAATCCAAAGTCAAAAATACAGGCAGGGCTAAACTAGGAAACTAGGAATAGATGCTACAAATGAACAAACATTCATTCAATACGCAGCAATGAGGGAGAACAAGTGTCCGACTTAAATAGTTCTCCTGATGAGAAATGGGTGGAGTCTGTAATTGGTTCCTAGGCAGGGGGTATATGGGAAATGGAGTCCAGAATGAATTGCGAAGGTAAGGGATGGAGCGCCATTTAGAGGAGTTATTGGGCACTCCAGCTGTAGAGATCATAACAGGCGCTATTATTGTAATATTATGCGCTTTGTACTGTAATGTTTTGTCACCAGCGAATGAGACATGAGGTAATCTGACAGCATTGCATTCATCCCTCCACCAACACCGTCTCTTATCGTATTGCAGGTTAGTCTCTGCTCTGAAGTAGCGTGTTCATGTGTTTTGTAGGATGTGTGGCTTTGCCGAGATTATGCAGGGAGGGTGGGGATGTTGCTTTCAAAGCTAACTTGCTATTGCTAACCTTACCGAAATCCCTTACCCTACATTTAGAACATTTCTATATAAGTTTTTAAGCTTGACAATATGACGATATGTATATAACATTGATATAAGTGATCAATTGGATTTAGACCATCCTAACTTGTTTTTAAATAAAGCATTCACAGGCAAATTTGCTTTATGTATTTCCCCGGCGTCGAAATCAGTCACATATAAATGTCAGGAAACACGATTTATTTATTTGCTTATTTGGATCCCCATTAGCCACTACGAAGGTAACATACATAACATCAAGATCAACAATCCACTTAGTACTGTACCATTAAATATTTCTTCAACGATTTTTTAAACCTCATTTTACTTATTAAAAAACATGTAATGTCCGATGGCAATTAATTCCATGTTTTCATTCCTCTATACATTACAGCCCGTTTCTTTACATTAGTTTTTGAAACAGGAAGCAAAAAATATCCTTTTGATGCATGCCTGGTGTTAAATTTATGACTAGCACTATTATACAAAAATTGACAGTACAATACACTTGAAACTCTTAATACTGACATGTGTCTTATAAAACAAAGCAGAGAAACAATTACCCTATCCTTCACCAGTAGCCAACCTAGAATTTTGTGCATTTTCATAATATTAACCCTTCTATTACAGTTCAAAATTAGTCGTGCAGCTCTATTCTGGACTAAGTGTAATTTATTTTTACAAAAAGTCTTTACTTGATGCACTTGACCATACCACTGGACAGTAATCTAAATAAGTAAGAACCATTGCTTGCACAATTTGAGAGATGCAATACTGTGGTAAAAATTGTGCACATCTCTTAATAGCTGATAGACCTCTTCCCATAACTATTACCATCTGTTTTGACCACTTTAGCCTACTATCAAGAATAACTCCAAGAAGTCTAATTTCCTCTACCTGTTCAATAGGCACATGCTTTACACATAAATTTAATTGTGGTTTAAATTTAAGTTTAAAATTTGATCCAAACACAATACTTTTGTTTTTTGTCAAATTTAAAACCATCTTATTATTCCGTACCCACTTTACCACTAAATGTAACTCCCCATCTAAATCAGCAGACAATTTTTCAATTGATGTTGCTGGTAGATATAATATTGTATCATCTGCATACATAACTGGCATTGCACGCTTTAAAACCAAAAGGAAGATCATTGGTAAAAATAAAAAATAACAATGGTCCTAGACAACTTCCTTGAGGCACACCACATTGCAACTCTTACACTTCCGAATAACTTCCATTATAAAATACACATTGCCTCCTATTAGTCAAATAACTTTTAAACCTATTCACAGTTTGAGAAGTAAATCTATAACATTTGAATTTTTCAAGCAATAATTTATGATCCAGTACATCAAAAGCGGAGCTAAAATCCAACAATTCTGTTCCTACTAAATTACTATCATCAATCTGTACTAAACAATCATCAGTTATCTGTGTTAATGCTGTTCCTGTTGAATGTCCTACTCGATATTCATGCTGAAAATCAGAGAATAAACTGTTTTGCATTTTTCTGTAAAGGAATGACCTTTGCACCTTTCCAAGCTAAAGGGAAAATCCCTTTTTAATACTGATATTAAAAATGTGGCAAACTGGTTCCGCCAAACAACTGGCTGCTAATTTTACAAAGCGACCATCTAAGTTATCCATTCCTGATGGTTTATCTATATTTATCTATATTTTAAGTTTTTGTTCCACTTGTTGTACATTTACTTTATTCAATTCAAAGCATAGGGCTGGCTTATCACTTGTTATTTTTTCAAGTTGCCTTTCACTTGATGTAAACTTATCAATTAACATTTCTTCTCTAAATTTATTAACTTTATTTATTAAAAAAGTCATTAAAATAATTGTCAATTTCATCTGATTTAGTTAATCACCTGTCTCAATAAAAATTCCTGGCTACATTTTTGGTAAGTTGTAAGGAATACTATACTGAGTCCAACAAACTTTAGTTTAAACTGATAATTGTTTGTTTTACTCGCGTTTCCCTTTTATTTCCAGTCATACAGCAGGCTCTTTTGCCACTCAGTCTGGCTGAGGGGGGTGTGTTCCGGCAGGAAAGTGACATCAATGCATACTCTCTATTGAGAAGCACCCTATTTTTGCCATGTTGTCATTGAATTTCACAGCTTGAACCAGTAGATGTTCTCCGCTTATGGAGTTTTGAGTGCTTCGAAACCATTGAATCAAGTAACTGGTTTAAATGATTCCAAGTATCGAACGTTTCTCCCGTCACCACCTCAGGCAGTAGTCTGACTCACAAAATAACTTATGAATTGTTCAAAAGGCTTACAAGCTCAAACAGTGTGATTAATCATTCTCTAAATGAACTCACCAAATCTGTTAGGCCAGCTACAGAATCAACACATGACTCAAGCATTAAAATGACTCATTCATCATTAGCTCAATATAGTGATTAGTGTGCGTTTGCCTGCTGTGTCTCCAAATAAGCAAAAGCTTTTTGTCACCGTTCATAGTTATCCTTATTTTTACAGCGTACCGCTATGGTAATTAATGAAATGAAATTGATAAGAAGGCCCACTGACAATGCAAAATGGTAGCTCAGAGAACAAATGTGTTTTCACTAAAATGGTGGTGAAACGGCTGGAAACCTTGCACTGCATTCAGTTCAACCAATGAGACTTATGAGCTTTGCAGTGATTCAAAAACATACAGCACAAATTACGTTCGATTCTAAAAAGAATGACTCTCATGATCCGGTTCTTTGTAGTGATTCAAAAACACAGCGCTAATGACATTAGATTCTAAAACGAATGACTCTTATGAGCTTTTTCTTTTGAGCGAGTCAAAAACAAACAGCGCAATCAGTATCTGCATCCCAGATGACACTACTGTATGCACTTATATATGTACTTATGTACTATGTACTCAAGCATATACTTTGACTTCTGAATGAATGACTGAGTCGGTTCTTTTTGTGAAGCAATCACATACATTTTGCAACTATACGTTTCTTAGTGTAGTTCAGTTTAGTTAATGAATGGTTGTTCATATGGCAACTTGTTAGGGATGCACATTATGAGTTTTGCCTGTAGTATTTTCTAAATGTTAAGTAATTTTTGTTGCACTTAATAATAAACAAAAAAATAGCAAATATTTTCCAGTTCTAAATCATAAAGCCTTTTTTTTTTCTTTTTTCATTTGTCTAAAATGACTGGAAAAAGTAATTAAAAAGTCTTTGTACACACATTTTGCAAATTATAGTTGTACATGTATTTAGTAATGAACTAGGGCATTCACCAGTTCTGCTACTTATGTATTTTACATAAGCCAGTCATTTATCCCCGCCGACTAGTTGACTGCTTTTCTGGATGACCAGTCAACTAGTAAAAATGAGCAGTTTAATTTCTAACCCCTGCTTCCTCTCATACATTTTTAACATCCATCCTGCATTCTTTGTTCTCTTCAGTCAAGAATTCTAGCTAATGAGGGTCCCAAAGCACCAAACACAAACTCAATCACCATAATCCAGGTTCTCTAACATGCATAGGCCATGTGTGTTACATTACAGACACTCACACATGCACATTGAATAAATGTAAAAGAGGCTGTTTAAAGAGCCATACTCTGTGTCTAGGGTTCTCTAGATCTTGGTTTAACTGCTGTCTAGAGGGTCGTTGACGGTTCTGCATGAGTAACTGAAAATAACAATCATTCTCCACAAACGCAATTATGTCCTCTAGCATCAGGGCTCGGCTCATCTCATTGGACCATTAGTGTAACGGTCTGTTACGGTAAGCTGTGATTGGTCAATGGGGCTTGAGTTTTAAAGCTTAAATGAGAAAGTCACAAACATTCTCAGTCACACTTAAACTCTCAATATGTGTCTGTTTTCAAACCAGTCCAGCTTTACCAGTAATTTTGAGTAGCAGTGTAGCAGGATAAATCTCTACATACAAGTGAGATGAAACAGGAATTTTTCATTTTTGGGTTTGACTGACACTTTTATCCAAACTGACTTGCATTGCTTTCTATGTTTTAAGTTCATGTATTCGCTGGGAATGCCAAGACTTGGTGCAGCTAATTTACTAATCATTCTCTAGTTGCACTGGAAAGGCCGATTCAATTCAGTGAGTCATTTGGTTCGAATGATTGTTTTTTTGAATCAGTTTGTTCAGTTATTATTAGTGTTCACTCAGTACATATTTATTTAAATACTGGTGATTATTATGTTGTGATGCTATATATTTTGTGTGTGTATATATATAATAATAATATTTACATTAACCAAGGATGACAGTAAAGACATTTTTAATATTATAAATGTCTATTCAAAATAGAAAAGCTGTTGTTTTGAACTTTGTATTCATCGGTTTCCACAAAATATCAAGCAGTACAACTTTTTTTTTTTTTGGAGCAGCATACCAGAATGATTTCTGAAGGATCATGTGACACCGAAGACTGGAGTAACGATATAATCAGTAATCAGCTTTGCATCACAGGAATAAATTACAATTTGAAAACAGTTATTTTAAATTGTAAAAATATTTTTTCATCAAATAAATGCAGCCTTGCCTAGCAAAATATATAGGCTATACAAACCTGCAGCCATAACCCAAACCTCAACCCTCAAATCCTCTATACTGACCATAAACTAAACCAAAGGAAACAAGCTTCACTCAGCAGAATAAAACAGTCCACCTTTCACCAGAATGTCTCTGTGATCTCTGTCTTCACCACTAATGTAATTGTGGTATGAAGCCCCGAGTCACCGGCTCTGAGCTTCAGTAGTTGTATGTGTCTCTGAGGCCTGTATGTACACTAGAGACTGGCAGCCAGTCAAATCCAGAACGGATCCAGAACAGTGTTAACATCAGGAGCTCACCGCGTGCTGCTGCTGCACGAGACAGATGTCTTAATAATAATAAAAACAGCAGCCTTCATAAATGGAAGAAAAAAAATCAATAACAAACATAAAATAGCTGGGAAAACAATACGCCTGGTTGCCATCAGAAAAAAGTGCACTTCACTAAAATGATTGTTATTTCTTTTGCTCTGCCAACGCCTACACTTCTGAACTTTCTGTATGTGTTTGCATGTAATCGATGCTCTGCGTCCATTAAATAGATGTTCATCCGCATGTTGGTGGGGAATCGTAGATCTTGTGGCAATAAACATCATGTAGGCCGGTGGCTCTGACCTCTACACCACACCCCTTGTCCTTCAGCAATGAGCAAACACACACACACACTCACACACGCAAACACACACACTCGCACACGCACACACACACACACACTCACACACGCAAACACACACTCGCACACACACACACACACACTCACACTCACACACACACACACACACACACACACAAACACACGCACACACACACTAATCTGAAGGTGCAGAAAGCAAAGCTGTCTCTTTCAATCTATGCCACTTTACACCTGCTTTCTCTAATACACTTTTTAAGTCTCTACATTATAATGACTTTATTGTCCTATATTGTTTTTAAATTATAGGCTAATTATAATTAGTACATCTTAACATTACACCTACACCTTAATAAAGTAACGGTTTGGCATTATATATCATATGTCATGTAAATAAGCTAAAATTAAAACCATTAAAAAACTTTTTCATTACTTTAGTTGTCAACTTCTCTCATTTTAGTTTAACTTGATGTAGGCTACTAAAATAACTAAAACAAAAACTGATATAAAATGTATCAAAACTAAATAGACAAGTATAAAACTATAACTATAAACTATAAAACTAAAAACTACAAAGAAAGCAATACAATTATTTTAACAAAAATTAAAATGGAATATATATATATATATATATATATATATATATATATATATATATATATATACACACACACACACACGCCTGTTTTTAACAATAATAATAATAAATATTTCTTGAGCAGCAAATCAGTATATTAGAATGATTTCTGAAGGATCATGTGACACTGAAGACTGGAGTACTGATGCTGAAAATTCAGCTTTGCATCACAGGAATAAATTACAGTTTAAATAACATACACACAGAAATTAGTTATTTTAAATCATAATAATATTTTACAATATTACTATATTTTTCATCAAATAAATGCTGTCTAATCTAAAGGTGTCTGACTTGCAAAACCAAAGCTGTCCGTTTATGCCACTTTACACCTAATTTCTCCAACACACACACTTTTATTTCTGTGCATTATTGCGGCTTGTATTGTTTTTAAATTAGGTTAATTATAATTAGTACATCCCAACCTTACGCCTACACCTTAAAGAAACCTTTTGGCATTGTTAGATTTTAATTAAGATATTATTTAATCCCTTTATGAAGCTGTTTCCATCGTGAGAGCTATACAAAGAAGGCTATTTCAGCCACTCTCATTTGGTCTCAACAAAGATAGCAAACCTGACCCTCACCCACTCACCTCGTGCGTTTGATGTCAGCTCTGCATGATAAGTGGATATCCGCCTAACAGCACACCAGCGGGACAGAAAAATCAGCCCCTCCTGTCCCGATGCAGTCAGGGGTGCACAATGGAAATCGATTTGTGCATTATATCATGGCTACATTAATTACACGGCAGTGCATTTCTAAAAGACCCTGTAACCACCCCTGATCATCACTCTGACACTCGGCAGGACGCACCGGAGCTTCAGCACGAGTGGACCAGCACTTATGCAGTGCTGACCCATATATCACTGCTACTGCAACGTCCAGCTGTTCTCAAATACTGTGCAGTACAATACAATTCAGTCTTATTAATAGAGTGTTTTGTCTGTTTGCAGGCCCAAATTTCCTGTAAACAGGCAAAACACAAACAGTGGGTAGGAAGGATTGAGTCGGGCTAACTAAAATCAAAACCATAAAAAAAATTACATAAAAACCTTAACTTGGACACACAAAAAGACAAGAACACACAATAAAATAAAAAGTGAAATTTAAAATGAAAACAGAAAACATTAAATATAAGTGAAAATGAAGTATGCAATTAAAACATAATTTTTATTTTAAATATATTTTAACATAACTGCATAATGTAATCTTTAAATAAAAATAAATAATAAAAGGGAAGTGGTGTGTGGCTAAGTATGGTGACCCATACTCGGAATTTGTGCTCTGCATTTAACCCATCCAAGTGTACACAGCAGTGAACACACACCTGGAGCAGTGGAATTTAAGAAATTACTAAAGAAACTACTGACAACATGCATGCACTTAATGCAATATAACACAATAATGATTTTCCTTGCGCAATAAATGCCAAACCGCGTGTGTGTGTGTGCGCGCGTGCGTGCGTGTGTGTGCGTGCGTGCTCGTCCGGTAGGCTGCGCTATGCTCGCACCCGCAGGAGTCGCTCTTCCCCCCTTCCGTGCGCGCGCTTCCCCGGTCCCACGCTGAACGAGTGTGTGTGTGAACGCCGGAGCACATTGCTGTTGCAGGAGCTTCGGCGAGACGGTCGCTCTACCGATGCGCGGTCGGATACGGAACTTCTCATGGATACCGCAAAGTAGCGCGCCGGCGCCTGTCACTCACCGAGCGGATTTATTACTCACGAGGATAGGTATGCGAAATGAAGTCATATGCAATGTGCTTATTAACCAACTAACTGCGTTTGACAGAGAAAGTTGGCTGGGCAGCGGATGGGGGCAGACTGAATAAAGGGGGGCAAGTACTGAAGCAGGTTTATTCCGCAGTAAAGGCATGCGTTGCGTTGGCTGTGTTACGCGTTTGGGGTAAGACCTTTTGCAGTGGATTTTACGGGTAAACTGTAGTGGTGCATTGATGTTTTGAGTGCATTCAGGAGAAACAGCCTGATTTAAGTTGTCATGGGGGAATATCTGCGCATAGAGGACTTGTGGACATGCAGAGGGCAGAGAAAGTTGTTGGAGGTGTGGTGGATGTTAATGCATGCGTGCTGCAATGATAAGGTGGATAGCTCACAGGGTCCCTAGCATCCATGAAAGAGCTGTAAATTTACAGGCGGCCCCCGGTGTGTGTGTGTGTGTGTGTGTGTGTGTGAATTCTCAAGGGGCCCAGTGCATCTTTTAATTAAAACCCACGGTGCACATACACACAAACTGCACACTTCAGATCCTCCACGAGAGAGAGAGAGTGTGTGTGTGTGTGTGTGTGTGTGTGTGTATATGTGCTGCACGTATTAATGTGCTGAATTCACTTTTTTCTCTCCATCCTCATAAGATTGGCTTCACACCGCTCTGCGCTCGGATGATGTTGGCGTGCTCCGCACATCAATGGGAGACACACACTCTCTGAAATGCGACACTGCCCTGCGTTAGGCGAATACAGAGCAATATAGGGTCAACTAGACACAGATATGTGCATACTTGCATACATAATCATATGCATGGATGCATGCATATAGAGAAAAGTGCATGTTAATTCACTGCTAAAAAAAGAACCCATCTTTCATTAGAAATGTAAAGGAAATTGTGAACTACCTCTGGTTTGTTTTTCCACCAGCTCTCACTTTTATAGATGACTCACTTATTCCCAGCATTAGATTAGTTTTGATATGCTTTTGCGCTGCTTGCAGCCTTGGGTTGAGTTTTGGGACAAAGCCAGGCGGTGTATATTTATGAGAAACTCTTTGATTGGTAATTTGGTTTGTGAAGAGATTTTGTGATCCACTTTTGAAATTTAAGGTCCGCTCAAGCCAAAAATGAAAATTCACCCTCATGTTGTTCCAAAACGGTATGTCTTTCTTTCTTATGTAGAAAACAAAAATGTCTCAGCATCCATACAATGTAAGTCAATGGAGTCCAATATTGTTTAAATGAATTATTAATGTAATTTTATTTACATGGCCAATACTGATATCTAGAGACCACATTGGTCAATATAATGTGGATATTTACATAATACCATTTAAAAATAGTAGTTGAGATCCACAACAGTGCTTAAATGTAAATTGAAGCATTTATTTAACTAAATGTATTATAATATTTGGCATTAAATCAAGGAATGGTTCATTCAAAAATGAATACTTTGTCATCATTTTATCATCTTTGTATCATTCCAAACCTGTATGACATTATTTTCGTCTGTGAAAGGCAAAATTAGATATTTAGCAGAAAGTCTGTTGCTCCTCTATACAATGAAAGTGAATGGTGACCATGACATGTCTGCGTTTTTCACTGTCTGTTCCTCACACATATGTCGCTAACATATAATTTCTGTAGGCTATATAGTGCACAAGTTGTATGGACTGGTTTTATAACGCCTTTATTGTGCGTTTTGGAACTAGACCAGAGTTTGGTCAACGTTTGCTTACATCGCATGGAAAAGAGCAGCTTGAAATATCTCCTTTTGTTTTCCACTGAAGTTTGGAATGACATTTTGAGAGTAAATAAATTATTATTGTTATTATTTTCAGCAATGCTAATCTCAAAATGGCTGATGTATCAATCTAAAACTAGATAATATGACTCAACCTTATGTTTATTAATGCATTTGTTTCCCTTTCACAACTGAATCACCATTGGACAGCGCAGCAAAGTGATGCGTTTATGCTCTGCTAATGCACAAACTATTAAACATCAAACCATAACGGAAATACATATTAAGATTATGCTCAAAGTGCATCTAAGAACCGAGTGAGTGAAAGAGGAGCTAGTTAGTCTGTGTGGAGCGACACACACACTTTTGTCCGCTTTCCAAACAGCTGTCTGTTCGGACACATGATATGTTTTCTGGAAAACATTTTTTTTTTTTACTGGTCCACCTGTTCAGTGCCGTTTGTCCTTTAATGCATGCATCAGTCTGTGTGTGTGTGTGTGTGTGTGTGTGTGTGCGGGTAGAATGACCTTCACGTCACTGATCAATGCCGACGTTCTCCCTTAGAAACGGAGGGATGTGTCCCAGTGTGGGGCGACCCTTCCCCCATCTGTTCCCAGCGAGCCCATTCTCAGCATCTGTCTTTGCCAAATGCCAGGACTCAGTGGACGCTTCACATTAAAATCAGCGGCCCGCTCCGCGTGTGTGAGGGGGTAGGGAGTCCTGATGTGCCGTTGTTGCGTCTCCCAGCGTCCGCGCCATTGTTTGTGTGCGCTGTGTGTGTGCGTGCTTTTGTTCTCCGCTCGCGCTGGAATGCTCTTCAGTGCTGTGTCAACTGTAGAGACCCCCTCAGATCCCGTCTTGCACCCCGTGGCCCCTCTCTCCAATGTTTTCCTTGTTTTTCAGTCTTAATTTGTTTTGTCTTGGCCTTCTAGTTTGTCATTTTTCAGAGAGGACTGAAAGACTAAAGAGTAATTAGAGTGAGCTCTTTATGAAAGTTTCTTTCTGTGTGCGGTCAGCAGGACAGGCGCTGCACTTATAAACAAATGTCTAAGACAGTTAAACACCAGAGTCTCTGGTGCTGTGTCTCAAAAGTCAAAACCTAGTGAGCTGCATATTTGGGCAGTATAAATGCATTTCATTGCTTGCTAAAGAGACTGTGGCAGATATTGTGGCACTCTGTTGTATATTATGTTATTAAATTATTACAGTTTTCATATAATATTATTTAAATGGGACAGTGGTATTAACATGTCATCTAAAACATTGAAAAAAAGGGAATTTTCCAAGTAAACAATTCATATGTGGTATTTATGTGGTACTCAAAAGAATACCAGGGTATTACCATGATATCATGCTCACAGTATTAACATGGTACATGTGCAAAAATCTATTTAGTGTTTTCTAGTGAAGAAGAAAGAAATTTAAATTTGGTGAACAACTAACCAATCAATTAATCTCTTTATGCTGTTCAGAGTGTAATGTTCTTGGTTGATAAATTAAAGCATTTGAAGTAAAGTTTTACACACACACACACACACACACATACATATACAATTTTCTGCAATTAAATTTGGGTAACTTGGTCACTGAACTCATGTTCTTCAGGTTGTCGTATTTTCCGATAAATTAAACCATTTGTTGTGAAAACAAAAAACAGAAACTGAAAGTTTTCATTTAGCCAAATAATGATTCTATAATTATATTTGAAGTGAAGTGACATACAGTCAAGTATGGTGACCATACTCAGAATTCGTGCTCTGCATTTAACCCATCCAACGTGCACACACACAGCAGTGAACACACACACACCGTGAACACACACCCGGAGCAGTGGGCAGCCATTTATGCTGCGGCGCCCGGGGAGCAGTTGGGGGTTCGGTGCTTTGCTCAAGGGCACCTCAGTCGTGGTATTGAGGGTGGTGAGAGCGCTGGACATTCACTCCCCCCACCTACAATACCTGCCGGCCCGAGACTCGAACCCGCAACCTTCGGATTACAAGTCCGACTCTCTAACCATTAGGCCACTCTTTCCGTCAATGATTTTTGACCCTCTGAATTTATTCTGAAACCAAAAATTAAAAAATTGCTATTTCAACCTGTTTTCGGTTGCGTAATTTTGGTTCATTACTTTGTAATTGTAGTTACAAAATCATGGTGTTACATGGCACTCTATCCCAAAATTTCCATTTTGATTTTTTATTATTGAATATTGATACTGTCTAGATTTTCACTTGTTTTTAAGATTTCCTGTGTTTGTGAGCTTCTTAAAACACTCAAGTATCTTGTTTGGACAAAAGTCATTGGTCTTTTATTCTCTGTCTGTCTTTGTCTTTCATTTGCGTTTCTCAATGATCATAGCAGCTAATTAACAGTGTTGTAATTAGTCAGGTAATAAAGCTTCAAGTCAAGAACAACCGCTCAAGGGAGCGTCTCTTTAATGAGCGCTGATGCTGTTGCGGCATCGACTGCGTTCAGCGGCTTTGCAGTGTGTGTGTGCTGTTTGCTTTCTTGGGAAAGACAGTGAGAGTCTTTTAGAGTGAGTCAAAATGAGTACATTGGGTTTGATCCAGCTCGGTAGAACAGAAGAGAGAAAGAGAAAGCGAAATGCAGGGTTTAGTCCAGTATGGTTGACTGGTGGTTGTAATCTGAGCATGTGATTTTAATGCTAAGAATACATCTCTGAACTACACACACCATGAAATGAACACAATATAATTGCTTTTCCAAGATTTCCAGAGTTTGTTTTACAAGGAAATACTATTTAGTTTAAAATTTCGTGTCAATTGCAGTTTCTTGGTAATTATTTGTGAAGCTTGGCAATTTTTGAGTGAAATTTTTTCCTACTCAAATTTAGGAATAACCTACATAACTATATACAGTACCTATGGAAGTTGACCCCATTAATTGAGTAGTACATTATTGCACGACTAATCCATAATTTTTTGTTTGTGTATTGCGTGATCCGTTGAGTGTATTGTGTGTGTGTGTGTGTGTGTGTGTGTGTGTGTGTGCGGAGGCTGGTGAATGATGCGCTCTGAGCACATGCTTGTCGATTCGGGGACGCCCTTGTCTGTCTCGCCGGTGAGCCTGATATGTATTGATCCAGGATGCCACCATCAGTGCCAAACACACACACACACACACTAAAACATCTTCTGTGTTAACAGTCTGAGAAAAACTATTCTCTTCCTGACAATCAAAAGCCACTTGATCATTAAACCAGACAATCATGGCTCACTTTAATAGCAGCTAACCTAATCACAGCGTTCTTCTAAAGAAGCAACTCGGATAGGAAACTTATTGGCTTGTCTTTTAAAGAAACTCATTCTGTCCATCAGCGTACTGGCGATTATCTTAGTATCAGAGTAATTTGTTGATTGTGCAAAATCACAAAATAACGATTTTTTATTTGATTTTGCTTTAGCTTGTGAAACGTGGTTAAAGTCAACATGAAATCAGAATTTACCCTATTTGGTTTCTTTCAAAATGTAATACAACACCACCTCAAATGACTTTCCTGTTCAGCTGATGTCATCAAGCCCTCTTATAGTTAAACCCTCTCCTCCAAACACGTGTCATTTAAAGGAATACTCCACTTTTTTTGAAAATAGGCTCATTTTACAACTCCCCAAGAGTTAAAAAGTTGAGTTTTACCATTTTTGAATCCTTTCAGCCGATCTCTGGGTCTGGTGGTAGCACTTTTAGCTTAGCTTAGCATAGATCATTGAATCGGATTAGACCTTTAGCATTTGGTCATCAAAAATGACCGAAGAGTTTCGATAATTTTCCGATTTAAAGCTTGACTCTTCTGTAGTTACATCATGTACCAAGACTGACGGAAAATGAAAAGTTGCCATCGTCTATGCCTGATAGTAGTCACCAGTTATATCAATAACTACGGTAGTTAGGCTACCTAGCTGGGGACTACTTTTAGGCTCTGCATAACTTTTCATTTTCCGTCGGTCTTAGTACACGATGTAACTACAGAAGAGTCAAGTTTTAAATGGGAAAATTATCGATTTTTGATGACCAAATGCTAAAGGTCTAATCCGATTCAATGATCTATGCTATGCTAAGCTACGCTAAAAGTGCTACCGCCAGACCCGGAGATCGGCTGAATGGATTCAAAAAGCGGTAAAACTCAACTGTTTAACTCTTGGGGAGTTGTAAAATGAGCCTATTTTCAATAAAAGTGGAGTGTTCCTTTAATGTCAATCCCCATCCAATCAGATTAAATAAATCTCTCACTACATTTTATTCTTGTTAATAACCCCGTTTCACTAGGAAATGTGTGACCTTGTGAAAGAGAAATGGGTTTTGTGAACCTATGTTTGTGAACCTAATATGTTGACTAGTCAAAGCAATTACCTTCTTTGTTGTTAAAGGAGTGGAAAGGTTTTAGAGAGATGTCAAAGGTCATCGGATAGGTGTACGATTACAACGTAACATATGAAACTTTATCCCGGGCCGGGTCTGCTTTATCTGCAAACGCGTGACGCTAAATACCAGCCACCGATAGCGATAACCATGTGTGGAAACTTAGAATATATATATATATATATATATAAAATTTTTTTATTTTATATATTTTTTTTTTAAAGCCTTTTTTGAAAGATTTTTTGGTGCGTCTTTTATAATTATGGCTTAAAATCTGGTAAGGGGTAATTAACTGTAGCAAATCATGTAAAAATGTATCATCTTGTATTGGAAAATGAAACATTTTATCAAACTTTGATAAGTTCCTTAATCTTTTAAAAAACTGAAGTTTAAAGTAAAAATCACCTGTCAATTTCAGTGAAGAACAAATTTATATCGATGTGCATTTTGTGTTAGATATGTTATCGTTCTTGACAGAGAGCATGTTGAAGCCACAAAATTCTGTCACAAATTCATTGACTTTTGAAAATTCAGTTTACTTTTTTTTTTTTTTTTTTCTAGGAATGGATTGGCTTTGAAGCGCAAAGTTGTTTTAATTGTCTCTTACAACAAAAATATTTTATTTAAACCCATGAAAATTCTGTTGTAAATAATAGTGAAAAATCACTTTTTAAAATGATTACCCTTCAGCAGATTTTGACTTGTACTTTTACAAATTTTGCACAAATTCGTATTCTGAACAGTTAAACAATGCATTTTACCAAACCTGATCTAAACTGCATTTGTATGTTGTTTGAAATCCAGTTAACATTTGTGTTGAATTTAAGTATTTTTTTTGTTTTTTTGTCATTCAGAACACTGTTTGTAGGCTATACATATACACAGTGTGCAATAGTAGTTGGACAACTGTCTGAATTCACTAATTTTCACTCATCTTTCCTCAAATTTGCAAAACAAATTGGAATTGCTAGTATAAATAAAACCTTATTTTCCATATTAGTCATGTGAGCAGAAATCCATAAAGTGCTTCTGTTTTTAACGCCATTTTACATAAAGTAGCAATTACGTGTCCGTTCACAGACTGAAAACCTGATGCTACAAAGTGTGTTAAACTTGCTTACTGTGCAGAAAAAATAATTTAGAAGTGATTTGAAACTTGAAATGGACCACCCACCCACGTCCGCTCACACATATTCATCTCTCTGCTCGTTGATATCTCCCATCCTCCTCCAGTGTTTGTCCCTGATGTGTTTTTCTTAGGCTCTGATTCATTACATCAGTTGAGATTAATTCTGTTTTTCAGTGGCTTGATGCTACCGGAAGCAGGGGAGCAGCTCGTTTAGGAAACGGCAGTGGCAGGTCGATAGCTTGTTAGAGCTCTGTTTGACAAGATGCCGTTTGCAGAGGTAATTTACCCATAAACTCGCTAAAGTTGCCGCTTACGTCACTGTCGTCCCCATGTGGATGAGCACAAATCAAAAGCGCATTGATCGGCGTGCAACCTTTCTAAGACAAACACCTGCCTGTGTGCTTGTGCATTCGCGATTGTAGTTTATTGTTGCTTTGTTGGTTAGTGTTCAATTACATGTGAGTGTGTGATTCATAATCGATCAGGTCTTCAATAAAGGAGTTTAGTTGTTTTTTCCCTTACTGTGGTGATACCATTTTACTGAATGATCAACATAGTTATGTATATGAAAGTTAATCGTTCTAGTATTTTTTTAGTAAAACTTGGTAGTATTATCAGCATTGATAGTGGTGGACAACAGAGGTTGTCCTGTTGAAATATTTTGGGGAAGATTTCTGGCCCATATTTTAAGGAGGCAGCAAATTTTTTATGATGAGTTTGTTTTTAATATTTAAATGGAAGTTATTCAACTAACATTTTGAAAATAATCCAGTAAACTTTCAGGTTCTGCTAAATTGTTATCATGATCTCATCAGGTAAGTTACTTTTACATTTGTTACTTTTATTCATATGCCAAAAACTTTATTTTTTATTTTTTTTATTTAAACTTAAATGTAAAATTGGTCAGCGTTGTGTTAGCTTAATTTTAAGGCAGTTTACATAATATTTAAAGTGTACGAGTGTATTGGCTTGTTGCATTTCAAATTATTTGTATGTAGATTTGCCTCATAGGTTCATAGTCATAAACATGGTCATAGGTTTGATTCCCAGGGGGATGAACTGATAAGATGTATGCCTTGAATGCAGTGCGTTATAAATCTAAATCTAAAAGTAGCTAGAGCATGAATTGGCTCCACTTGCTTTTTGCACAAATTTCTCGATTATAAATGATTTTTTGGTGAAAATGTATGGGCCATACTGTAGGGAGGTAGAAAATGTCTTGAAAAATTAGTGTTGAAAAATTACATTTTATTGCGTATAGTAAATTAGTTTCAATATTCTTTAAAAAAGTTAACTAAATAGTTCAATATTTTGAATTATATATAATTTTTTGGTGAAAATGTATGGGCCATACTGTAGGGAGGTAGCAAATTTCTTGAAAAATTAGTGTTGAAAAAATTATTTTTTGGGGGGCATATAATAAATTAATTTTCAATATTCTTAAAGGGGTCATATGTCGATGATAAGAATAACATTATTTTGTGTATTTGGTGTAATGCAATGCAGTTTACGCAGTTAAAAAAAAAACGTTAGAAAACAAAGCTCATCGTTCTGAAAACTGAGGTGTGCTCTGATTGGCCAGCTATCTAGTACATAGTGATTGGCCGAATACCTCAAGCATGTGATGGAAATGCCTTACCCATATTTGGAAACCCACAGTGTCTCCACGACTTAGTGGCGGCGGCAACAATAGAACAGTGAAAATAAAAGTTACACCTTCTTTCTTTGCATAAACATTTGGGCATGTTATGCAAATCTTCCACAGTGATGTAGATATGTGGGGGTGTGTTTAAATTAGCCATTTTAGGAAGGCGTGGACTAACTTTTATAAAGAATATCTCTTTGGGTTTGAGACTTTAGTCTTTGCAGCTTATGAACGAACAACTTGTAACACTCCAAAGACTTGAAATTGCAACATATGATCCCTTTAAAAAAGTTAACTAAATATTTTTTAAATATTCATGCAATAATCAAATGATTGAACTGATAAGATGCATACACTGAATGCAATGCAGTTAAGTTGGGTAAATGTAAATCTCAGAAGTAGAGCCTAAATCGGAGCCACTTGCTTTCAACACAGCTTTGCTGATTATAATGTGAGATATTGAATTTTGTCATTGTGATGTGCTGCTTAATAGTTGGGCCTTGATGTTGAGATTTGTTTTTGGTGAAAATAAATGAGCCATATAGTAGCAAGACAGCAAATTTCTTGAAAAATTAAAGTTTTTTTTAATATAATAAATTACTTTTCAATTTTCTTAAGAGGAAAGTTATTCAACGAATATCTTCAAAACAATCTAGTAGGCTTCGCATTCCCAGTGAAAGCATAAACCGAGAAGATGTAAACTTTGAAAGAAATGCAGTAATTTTGGATAAAAGTGCCTGTCAAATGCATGAATGTATAAAAGTTGATTATAATGGAAGAGATTCGTTGTCGGAATGTTAAAACTATCTGTTTAGAAATGATTATTGTCTTTTCTTGTGTTTACACTTGTTGATTTCACTTCAGAATCCATAATGTAAGTGGAAGGCTTTCTTCTTTTGATAAATAGCTCTTGATGGGGGTGGTGGTTTGGCCAGTTTATTTTTCTGTATTTTTGGGGGGCAGAGCATTTTTAAGTTTGGGCACTCGATTGCACATTGGGCCCTGGAGTAAAGGGGCCCATCCATAAATTTAGGGAAATTCAGCAATAGTCATTGGTGGTATTTGTTTAGTGCATAAAATCACGTGTGTGTATCCACATGCATTCATTCATTGTGTATTCTGTGTGTTTGCACTTGCTTAGTGGTTTATGTTGCTCTGCGCTCAGTTGATTATCATATGTTTGTGTTTTGTGCATGTGTGTAAGCTCATACTCTATTGTGCTGTGCGTTTATGTGTTTGTTATATCCAAGGGGATTGGTAAACTATGGCTGTTCTGCTCGTAATGGAAGTGGAGCGTGTTCAGACTGCACAGCTGCCTAGAGCTTTTTCTCTGTGTGTGTGTGTGTGTGTGTGTGTGTGTGTGTGTCTTTGCGAACACTTGTATTTTCTTGACGTATGGAGGGAGTGCGTTCAATGCAATTGTGGAGGTGTTTGCGACTCTGAGATCAGAGCGACTCTGTTTATGTGGGTTTAGTTAGCTGTACCTTAGGGACAAAACTGTCCACAGAAGTTAGCTAAACCTGACAGAAACCTCCCTTAAGGGACGTCCTCAAAGGTAAAATAATTCATAAATACAGTAAATACAAACTGTTTTCTTTTAGAGGTTGGGTTTGGGATTGCCTGTAGTCATAGAATTTACTTTAGAAGCTATATGTTCAAGTAAACGTGTGATCTGGTTTATTTAGTTTTTGCAAGCTGTAATTGGGTTTGGAGCTGAGTATTACTGCTAGAAACACAAACCACACACGTTGAAAAAGAGAAAGTTTGGAAAAGCAAGATTTAATGATGGAAATGGGGCTTGAAGACAGACTGGAAGCTGTTTCATTGCAGCAGATATGTTAGTGACTGGGTCTTTCTGCGTGTATGTGTATAAAGTGTTCAGATTTGATTAGTTTTGAAGGTTAGGGAAGCCCAGGCACACTGATACAAACACACACACACACATACACGCCTGTATGAATCAGACATTCATGGCACTTTCACTCAGTGTTTTTGGCAGTGTGCGGTCAGTGCACTTTTACCTGACATTCACACTTATAAACACATACACAACACACAAAGACACACTGGTAGAAGCACACACACACACACACAGACACACGTTTACCTAGCTGTCTACTTCTATTGTTTTTATATAGAACTATATAAATCCATTTGTTTTGGAACTATATGAATCATTTTTCTTGCTTTAATTGAAACTGGACAGTAGATTTTCTGTTAGGAATCTCATACGTTACATAAATAAAAGTTATCGAAAGTTTCATGTTTGACGCATTGAATATTATGATGATTTTTTTTTAAATAATTTAGGCTTGTCCACTACACAGGGTCTTTAATTTAACTTTATGTGGTAATTTGATGTGAGGGAAAAAAAAAAAATAGATTCCAACATGTGCATGTTTAATAAATTAGAAACGGTTATCAAATGTTTTAAGTTTGTCAAGTTAGAGATATTGAATATTTTGATGTTTTATTTAATTGAGTTGGGCTTGTCCACTACTGAGGATGTTTTAGTTAATTTATGTCATAATTTGATGTATAAAAAATATAAGATTCCAACATTGCACATTTCATGAAGTAAAAAGGGTTATTAAATGTTAGAAGTTTGTCAGGTTTGACACATTTAATATTATTATGATTTGTTTAATTCAGTTAGGCTTGTCTATTACACAGGGTGTTTTTGTTAAGTCTGTAATAATTTGATGTTAAAAAAACTCATTTCCAACATGTGCACCACATTCCAAAATTCAATAGACAGTACTTTAAGGAAAGTGCTTTAAGTTACATTATAGTGCCAGTCTCAAGAATGTGTTTCAGTCCGTATCACACGCGCCACTCTCCTCTGATCGCTAGCAGATCGAAGGTCTCTCTCTCGATCCATCGTTCTGTGTGGGCTTGTCTCTCTTTGATGAATCACTTATTGAAGGACAGCAAAGGGGTCGTTCAGGCAGCAGTAGTGGAGCTCAGAGCGGGGCCATAATCAGTCCCAGAGGGTTCGAGCAGTGAGGACAGTAGCACCAGCTCTGATAGCGGTAATTACCCTGACCGTATATTCCCACGGCACAACAGGGGGACTAAACGTGCACATACGACAACAATCTCCCACCGAATACAGGCACTCGCTCCAGGAGTGACTGGAAGACAAAGAGGTTGTTCAGAGCACACCTGATTCATTATTGTGACAGGAACTCGCAAGATTCATTGTTCTGAGAGGATGCATTGTGTTCTGTTGTAGGCACTGTACATCCAAAGAAATGATTAGAAATACTAATGTCACCTTCCATAGTGCTAAATTAGTGGTACATGACAGCAAAAGCAATCAAAATTGTGTATACTTATGCACGTGTGTGTGTGTGTGTGTGTGTGTAAGTAAATAAAAAAAAAAAAAAATATATATATATATATATAATAAAAAAAAAAAATCTTATTATATATATATATATATATATATATATATATATATATATATATATATATATATATATATATATATATATATATATATATATTATAAGAGATGCACCGATATTAAATTTCTCAGCCGATAACCGATTATTCAGTATGATGGCAAAACCGATAGTTTGGTTTTCTTTAGGAAACGAATCTCTCAAACGGCATTTATTGTTTGAATTTTGTGATTAAAATATACAGGATTTGAAAGCTGAGACTTTGTTTTTTATCAGAGGTAACAAAGCACAAAGCTTGTTGTGACGATTGAAGGCATATTACAAATAATGTTAAGTGAAGGGAAAACTGTGGCAACCCTGGCTAGTGAAGTGACATACTGCCAAGTATGGTGACCCATACTCGGAATTCGTGCTCTGCATTTAACCCATCCAACGTGCACACACACAGCAGTAAACACACACACACAGCAGTGAACACACACACACACTGTGAACATACACCCGGAGCAGTGGGCAGCCATGCTGCGGCGCCCGGGGAGCAGTTGGGGGTTCGGTGCCTTGCTCAAGGGCACCTCAGTCGTGGTATTGAGGGTGGAGAGAGCGCTGGACATTCACTCCCCCCACCTACAATCCCTGCCAGCCCGAGACTCGAACCCGCAACCTTTGGATTACGAGTCCAACTCTCTAACCATTAGGCCATGACTTCCCCGTGGAAGTCGTGGCCTATAAGAAGGCTATAAGAAGTTATATTTGATAATGTGTTCTATTGTATTTAATTTTCTTCTAAAACTACGCAATAATTTTGTTTTAAGGAACAAGCTGAAATAAATATTTTGGTGTGCAATGCAATCAGGGTCAATAGCAAATTTTTATCAATATCAACTTAAATTTTGTTATGTTCCTCATTGAAAAAAAACCCCACAAGCAAGAGTTTTTGAGTGAACGATCCCTTTAACTGTATGTATGCGTGTACATCATCTTGTGTCTACATGTGTGTAAAGTCTTTTAGAAAGGCCAGAAGAGTTAAGCCCTATTCAAAGGAGTCTGATTACCAGAACAGGATGTATTTGAGTGTTTGTGGACAAGGGACAAAAAGAAACCAGGAGAATAGGGAAAACTAAATGAAATCCTAAACCTCAGTACTTGATGATGATGTCAGCAGGTCTTTTGAGAGCGTGCATGTTGGATTTTTTCCACGGCAATCTCAGGAGAGGTTGAAGCAGGTCTGATTTACTTCACCTGACATGCTGTCAATCTTTTTGTCCTTCAGTGTAACGTCGAGTCTTTTAGACAGCGGATTTTAAGAAGTCTCACACAGACCAAACAGACCATCAGAAAACGATTAGGATGTCAGAACATCGGTTCTCAGAAGGACAGACTTGATAGAAAGGAGTGTGCTGCTGGATAGATGCTTGACTGAGCTGAAATAGACTCTAGGTACAGTAGGTTTGATTCGATGTGAACAAAAACAACACAAACAATATGGTGTTCTCTTGTGTACCTGCTGTTCAAAATGAGGTGCGGATCTGTTAAATGGAGCAGAGGTTGGAGATTTGGTTTTTGGGGGAAACACAAAAATTGAATTCTCTACTTGTTGCAATAAAAATTCATTGTCAGGTTGATGTAATGTTCTGCATTAATGCAGCTTCCTTCATTCATTTGTTCATAAATAAATAAAGGTTTTGAATTACCAGAATAATAAATATTATCAAAAAATTATAAACAATTTTTTTTATACATTTTTATAATTTGTTTATATTTTTCAAATTTATTTATTATTATTATTATTATTATTAATATTTTTTTTTTCTTCAAATTTGCAATATAATAAGGAAAGTAATTTCCTACTGTCTCAAAACACTCTCACACTGGTTACATTTACAGTCAAAACTATGTTTTATAATAAGTTTCATCAATTTGAATTTGAAGCTGTTTTGTACTAATGCCAAACTTTTTATTTATTTATAAATAATCTTTTCAATTCATCAAATGATTTGAAGTACTTTTGATTTGTAAACATTTTCAATCAGAAAGGTTTTGATTACAATGAATATAAATATTATATAAATTCATTTTTAGCAATATTTTTATTTTAGCTTTTTCCAAAATTATTTATTTATTTATTTTTACTATTTATTTGTTATCTTTTTGGTTTACGTTCATCAAGATAAAATCATCCAATCATCTGACGTACTTATGATTTGTAAAATATTTAAATCACTGGATGGTCAAAAATAGCCGTTACCACATAGTTATTTAACATGATTTTTTTTTTTTAATCTTTTGGTTTGTGTCCATCTAGTTTCAATGTCAGTCAAAAGTTTGGATTAGAATTTATATAAATATTATATAAATTAATTTGATCATTTTTATTATTTGTTTTCACCAAATAATAATAATAATAATTATTATTATTATTATTATGCAAAGTTTTGATTAGAATTTATATACATTTATTTTTAGTAATATTTTTGTGTTTTGTTTATATTTTTCACAATTATTATTGTTATTATTATATTATCATTGTTTGAAATATAATGGGCTAACACTGTTATTAACTGACCCAAAACACACTCACACTGGCTACAGGCCATCAGACCATCTGTAATTGCTGAGCCTTGTATTAATTTAAGAAAACAAATTTTCATAATTCTGTGTTCAGTCCTCTGCGGGGTGAACGAGTGTGGGACTATTTGTGTTTCAAGTTAAATATTGGCTTTGGGATAAATTTAGAGGTTGATAATTTTATCAAGAACAGCTTTGATTTATTCTTGCCTGTCGTCTTCAAGCATCACCTCACACGGGGGCATGACGGGGTGCAAACGATCGCATGAGGATTCGCGGAGCCCTGCGGATGACGGGAAGCTGTGATGGAACCACGGCCGTGTTCGTGAGATGGGAAGCAGATGGTTTGATGGTCCGCCTGGGGGGCTGATGAAAAGAGAGAGAGAGGGAAAGTGAAATAGCATCACTTGTTGCCTGAAGCCAGTGTTTTGAACACGGCCGCTACACAAAGAGAGCATGATGGCCACTCAGATGGGCAGGTTTTAGGTTGGAGCTCCAAACACTTTCCCTTGATAATCGGCTGTGCTTAAATGGATTACAGCCGGAGATATTTACAACAGGAGCTGTAGTACACACTGAGAATATAAGCCTGCAGGCAACACCATCCTGATGGACTATAAAGCTTAACAAACTGGACTGGGTGCTATCACATGTGCTACGATGGTAGAAATGTCAACCTGTAGAGGTTTTCGCTGTACCGTTGTAGATATATTCGCGTAGTCGTCAGTGGGCAAGATGGTTTTGTGTTAACTGCATGTGAAAATGAAAAAAAAAAGTTTCCATTCCATTCTTTTGGTTTGTGTCCATCACATTTCCAATAGAGAAAATCATCAAATGAGATGAATTCATTTAGATTTTTAAAATAGCCATTATCACATGGATCTATAATATATAAGCCACTTTTTGTTGAATCTTTTGGTTTACATCCATTAAGTTGCTAAAAGTGAAAATTGTCAAATAATTTTGATTCATAAAATATTTAAATCACAGGATTGTCAAAAAATATTATCAAATGTCTATTTAATATGTAAACTATTTTTGCTGAATGTTTTGGTTTGTATCCTTTAAGTTGGCAAAAGAGACATTTTTCAAATAAGATGAATTTTGATTTGTATAATTTGTCAAATATCATGGGATTGTCAAAAATACCCATTATCACATGGTTATTTAATATATGAACTTTTTGTTGGATTGATTGATTGATTGATTGATTGATTGATTGATTGCTTTAATTTTTTTATTTATTTTTCGGTTTGCGTCCATCACAAAAAGAAAATCATAAAATGAGATGTAGTATTTTTGATTTGTAAAATATTTAAATTGCAGGATTGTCAAAAATAAAATAAAATAATTAGCCATTACCACGTTTAATGTTAATATTTTTTTTTTTTGTTAAATCTTTTGGTTTGTCTCCATCAATTTTAAAAATAAAAAAATTGTAAAATGAGGTTAATTAATTATTGATTTGTTAAATGTGACCCAGATCCACAAAACCAGTCTTAAGTGTAAATTTTTCGAAATTGAGATTTCTACATCATCTGAAAGCTGAATAAATAAGCTTTCCATTGATGTATGGGTTGTTAGGATCGGACAATATTTGGCTGAGATGCAACTATTTAAAATCTGGAATCTGAGGGTGCAAAACAATCTAAATACTGAGAAAATTGCCTTTTAAAGTTGTCTAAAATAAGTTTTTAGCAAAGCATATTACTAATCAAAAATTAAGTTTTGATACATTTACAGTAAGAAATTTACAAAATATCTTCATGGAACATGATATCTACTATGATTTTTGGCATAAAAGAAAAATCGACAATTTTGACCCATAAAATGTATTTTTGGCTATTACTACAAATATACCCCAGAGACTTAAGACTGGTTTTGTGGTCCAGGGTCACAAATATTTAAGTCACATTATGGCCAAAAAATTAGCCCTTTGCGCATGTTTACCTATATATGAACCATTTTTGTTGCTTTTGAATTTGTTAGCTTGTTAGCCAAGTTGTAAAATATTTGAATTACAAGATATAACAATTCAAAGAAAAGCCACTTATCACATAGTTACTTAGGCTAATATATAAATCATTTCTTTTTGAGATACTAAAACCATAGTTGTACTCCAATTAAAAATTGCTCCGAGGTTAATTCTGCATGTGTAGCTGTGCATGTGTAGTCAATCACTTAATTGACTAGAAATTAGCGCAAGAAACAAACAAATGTACAGTACAACAATCATTTCAGATGTGTTGCCCTAACAGGCAGTTTACTGAGCAATTCAGATGATTTTTCAACTTTGATGGTGTAGGCCTATCCATCTTAGAAACGCTAGTGCTGATCTACTTGAACCAAATGTAATCAAGCTGATTCAGTCACATTAGCTAGTAGGCCTATATTTCACTTAAATAAGACCGGTTAGTGAAGATGTTAACATTTTCTTGGGTTATTTGACCAAATGTTTTACAGCGAATGCAAAAGCTGCAAAAAATGAACTTCAGGAAGTATTAAATCAGTCATGTGTAAAATGCGTCCTCAAAGAGGCAAATTGTGTATTCGTTTTTATTCGGTTCATCAGTTTCATCATAAGCACGAAATAACGAAAAACAGAAACGAATGTGATTTTTATGTGAATTGAGTTCTACCACAAGTGTAACTGATAGGAAATTAGAGCCAGAACGGAGTAATACAAGACAGCGCATTTCTTATAATAACTCCAAGAAGACCGACATTACATTAAGAGCTTCGTAAGTTAGCGATCTGAAATTCGCCATAGCAGCGTGTTGAAAGCTAATGCCGGCGTAATGGTTTCTCCATTTAACAAATAACGCCTCTTGCCATGTTACAATGTGCAAATGACTGAATTTACTCAAATTAGACTTGAAAGGCCATTAAGTATATAAATATATAAGCAGGAGCTGGCGCTTGAGTACATAAATTGTAGTTGTCCGGCAGTGTTGGGTTGCACAGCGACACACACACACATGCTGTAGCCCGTCCATCACTGCTGATGTGGTCCTCAGAGACTGCTTGCAGCACATGCCCTATATTTATGGCTGAGTCTGGAAAATACATTGCCGCCTGCCAAAGAGAGAGGGAGAGAATTTAGGAACTTAAAAAAAGAAGGAACAAATATATATTTGTGCAGCACAGAGAGAGAGAGAGAGAGCTGATGTTGGAAAGCAGCGCAGGCAGCTTCCTTTTAATAACTCTCGTAGGCCGCTCTGCTGCTGATGCAGGCCGGGTTACTGCGCCGTGAGTCACTCTTATCTCCGGCGAGAGAGCAGACAGAGGCAGGGAGTTGTATTTTGGCTGCTGACTTGTGGGGGAGAGCGCGAGATGAGCAGCTCTCAGTTGGGTCCGTGGGAGATGTCGGTCACGACAGCACCTGTGTATTGACACGGGAGTCGAGGCGCAAGATATGTCGAGCAAATTGCAGCTTCGACAAGGAGCCCGTGAGAGCGAGGTGTGTGTCTCCTTTAGTGAATGTGGTGATAATGGACGGCCCCAGAATTGGGAAAAGCAATCCTGTCAGAGTAGAGGAGCAGCCTGTGGATCATAGGCAAACTGAGCAACTTTTACCAGACAGCATCCCGCTGCATTCACACCGGTTATCATTTCCTAGAATAATTCACACTGTAACGTTTTCCCTTTGTTGTGCTACACAAATCCCCACATACTGAAAAACTCTGTAATCATGCTGCATTGTTTATACTGACTATAATCAAAGGAAAAAGCTATTTTTTTCAGCAAGGGTGCATTAAATTAGTCAAACGTGACAGGAAAGTCAATTATGTGTTCCTGTCTGTCAGGAAGACCCCTCTGTCAAGCTCCTGAAGTTTACAGACGACACCATACTGATCGGCCTCATTCAGGACGGTGACGAGTCTGCTTACAGACAAGAGGTTAAGGAGCTGGCTGTCTGGTGCAGTCTTAACAACCTGGAGCTCAACACAGGAGACACAATCTGCTACAGGAGCTGCTGAAACAGTTCTACTCTGCCATCATTGAATCCATCCTCTGCACTTCAATAACTGTCTGGTTCAGCTCAGCTACCAAATCTGACCTCAGAAGACTATAGAGGGTAGTCTGGACTGCTGAGCTAATCATTGGTACAACCCTCCCCACTGTACGTATCCAGAGTCAGCAAAAGGGCTGGTAAAATCACTCTGGACCCCTCACATCCAGCACACAACCTCTTTGAACTGTTGCCGTCTGGTCGACGCTACAGAGCTCTGAGCGCCAGAACGACCAGACACAGGAACAGTTTCTTCCCTCAGGCAATCCATCTCATGAACATTTGACAATAAACGCAGAACACACAACTATTATACATTATTTATTCACCACACTTTATTTTATTTTATTTTAGTTTTTTATTTAAAATGTGCACATATCAGACCTGTACATACATAATTGTCTATATTATATATTGTATTTTTGCTGTTTTGTACATTGCCTATTTGGATATTTGTATATTATTCTTTTATTCTATTATCCTGTTGCTGTGTTTCTGTTGCACCGTGGAGCTTCTGTCACTAAAACAAACCTCGTATGTGTATACATACTTGCCCAATAAAGCTCATTCTGATTCTGATAATATTGCAAAAGATTTCTTTTTAAAACAAATGCTGCTCTTCTGAACTTTTTATTCATCAAAGCGTACAAAAAAATTATGTTTGTACAAAACTATTAAGTGGCAACATTGATAATAATAAGAAATGTTTCTGGAGCATTTTAGTATAATTGAGATGCAATTATAGTTTTATTAATATTTTGAATCTGTTTGTATTTTTCCATTTTCATTGTAGTCGAAGTTATTGTAATTTTGTGTCATTTTCAATATCTTTCAAAAGATATGCACAGTTTTTTTATTAATTTTAAGCTAAAATGACTTTTGTTTTTAATTATTTCATTTCACTTTACTTCAAGTGAGATTTTTTTCTTTTCCCCCTAGTTTGTTTATATAATAAAGACTGCAGTAATGATGCTGAAAATCCAGCTTTACCATCACTGTAATAATAGTATAATAAATAGAAAACAGTTATTTAAAATTGTAATGTTATATCACAATATTACAGTTTTACTGTATTTTTGATCAAATGAATTCAGCATTTCTGAATATGAGACTCTTTCAAAAACATTTTGGCAAGTTTTTAAATGGTAGTGTATGTATTTCCTATTGTGATCATTTACAGTTTAAGAGAGGTTTTCATGGGTAGGTTTTATATGACATGAAGAAACTGTATGTTGATGACACTTTATATGAGACTCTAAAGCCACTTTGTTTGATAGGAGTGTTGCTGTATAGGAATCATTTGTGGAAATCACATTTTTATTTATTAACCATAAAACCTGTTGTTTTGGTACATTTTCTGGCTGATATTTCAGTTTCTACCGTTTCTTTGCGTCAGAAGGGGCCAATTACAGTTCTGTGGTCTCTTCAAGTGACATTTTTCTTAGCGCTTCTCGGGTTTCTATTGTCTCTTTCTGGCTCTTCTCTTGGGACTCACACGTGACGCCCTTTAGCATGGCAAACGGCCAGTACATCTCTTTTTCAGATGTAGAAGGGCTCCAATATTTCTGCGGATGTCCCCAGAATGTACGAGTATTAATGTCATATTTTAAAGCTGTGACTCGACTGTACTCTACATTTATGGTTGAACTGGTAACTCATCATGACCGTTCACTTGGGTACGGAAATTTAATAACATCTTTTTTTTCATAATACCCCTGATAAAGCAATCACATGCTTGGCTACACACAATACGACGGAACTAAAGGGCTGTACAATTAAATGGCCAGGTTTACAACAGGCCTCTGACAACGTGAATTACGTTAAAATGATCCCCGTAGATCAGCGGCGCCCTGGACACCGCTTCACAGAATCGTAAAAACGGCTTAAAGATTTTCCCTCCGTTGTTCTCCTCCTCCATCTCTAGTGGGAGGGAGTTGATTTAACAGCTTCCCAGGGCAAAACCTTCTGCAGAAGGCCTCAAAGTCACTTGCCCCTGAACTGTGAAAAGATATAAAGTGGCCATCATTGTACAATCCCACAGATTTCAAGCATATTTTCTGCTTAGACAGCAAAAAAAAAAAAAAGTGTTATTTTAGCATGCTTTTTGCATTTTCACGTACACAAGTGTTTGCCACAAGGGGAAATCTGTCTTAGTGTTATATTTTGTGCTCTGCTGTGTCCTTACAGCAACTTTGACCCCATTAAACTGTGTCTTGTACACGCTTCTCTGTTCGACTACTGCCATCAATGCAGCGCTAGAATGCTAATGTGACGTTTGCTCAGGTTTCTTTGCCTACAGTCTCCTGATAAACTGAAATGCTTAAAGGTCAAACTTATTAGCAAACCCTGTAGAGTTTCCCCACTGAGTCTGTGAATTATGGCACAGCTGCAATATCATTTTATCATCCAGCTTTCGTACATTGTTGTACATTCTCACCCTTTCTTTCTTTAAAGTTATTGAAAATGGCTTATGTACGATAACATGAAAATCTCTCAAGTTAAACTAAGTAACATGAATTAAATCAATGTAGGAACTATTACAATATGTGTCAGATAGATAGCCTATAACTTTATTGCTGGCTAAATCCAAGTTTCTATTGCAAAAAATGTAGTTGTTTTGTACAGTTCTATGGCATCCATGCTCAATTTTTGTAAGCGTCATTGAAAGATGGCCTGAAATGTTATCTGTTTGTAAGTTAAACTATGCTTTTATTTATATTTTATGAGCTAAATATAGGTGCTTTTGACACTCACATTGTTTGGTTGAATGGCTGAACATGGATAGTTTGTTTCTGGATTGACCGCTGTCAAAGTTTGTAAAAAGTCTGCTGGACTTTTTTAGCCATTTATTTCAGCTTGCAAATTAAATGTGGATGTAATTGGGTTTTTGAGTAAAATTTTGACACATCTATCTGAATTGAGTGCCATTTCTCAGTTTATACACCGCTGATGATATAACAAGCTCAGTGAGTGAACAAATTTATTTAACTTAACTTTAATTTATTTAGTCTTCCGGTGCACTTAGTACAGAATTAGGGGGTGGATTGAGACACACCCAGAGAGAGAGCTGAATGAAACTGTGATGGAGAGAAAACAGGCCTGTTTAATGTGTGCACGTCAATCATTGTCACCAGATTCTGGCATCAAAACATCATTCATCTTTCGATCTATACAACAGCGTTCTCTCTCGGTCTGTTTGTCGGTGGGCAGTGAAGGGTAATTGAATCATTTGGGTTGACGGAGTGGTTTCAGGTGGCAGTGAATTATTCAGTCTCTTGCTTTTTTTATTCAAGTTGTTTTAGTCTCTCTCTCTCTCTGCCTCTCATTTATTCTGCTCTATGAGAAAGACTTTTAATGGTCTCCTGTGGAATCTCAGTGGCATCACGGGACATGTAGCCTATAATTTTATCTAGCGAGAGGTTTCTGGAAGCAGACAAAAGGCTGTAATTGAGTTTGTGCGGCTAAATGCAGGAAACGCATATTTAGATAATCGGATAATTGAGTGTTGACTTGTCCTTGTTGATTGGTACGTTTATAGTGCAACGTCAAGATTACATGCCATCTGTCTGTCGTTTTTGTTACTGAGAAGTGCTATTTATGTGCATTTTATAAAATAGATCATTCCTGGATGCTGGTCAATTTTGTTGCATGGCCTAAATTAACAATTTTTTGGTTTTTCTGTCAACTAATAAGCATACATTGTCCTTAAACTTTGACGCTTGCAGTGTTTGCTGTCGGTTCCTTTGTCCGTTCATTAGGTTGAACTGTCTAATGCAGTTTCCGCTGACCTCATTAGCATATTCATAGCCTAATTAGCATGTCTTCTCTAAATGTCGTTAACTCAAGTTGAGATCAGACCCTCAATCCAGGGCATTCATGTTAAAGAGCTCTCAACCAAATATGGTAAAGTAGAAGTGATTGCGGAACAGAGTTTAGAGTATTGACCTTATCAAGTGTCAGAGCGTGGACTTCGCCATGTCTGATGGTCCGTTATATAAATGATCTTTATAAAGCTCTGCCCACACTCTCCAGTCTGTTCGAGACCGTTGAGTCTTGAAGTGGTATTATTTATGTAGACTTCAGTATCCTCTATAAACTACAGTATCTTCTGTTTAAACCAGTTTAAGGTGGTTTGCTGTCATAGTTGGTTTCCAGTGTTCTTGTTGTTGTTTTTTACAATATTTACACTTTTTTGATGTTTTATACTTAATATGTTGATAATATCAATAAGCACCTCCATTCTGGGTCTCAGCAACATTGTTTAACAATTCATATTTTTTTATCATGAAAAAACACAATTATGACTATTTCGGTGGCCTTATAGTGGCCTTCAAGATAAAAATTATTAATCCTAATTATTCAGTTAAAAAAAACAAAGATTTAATGCCCTCAAAGACTACTAAGATAAAACACAAACCAAATAATAAGAATCTTAATAATGTTGATGTCTTTTCTAAATAATTATCCCAATAATTCTATGTGCTTAAAGTTGAAAGGATTTTTATGTTTATCAAAACCACGTTTTGTGACCATAGGACCAAACATGAAAGGTAAGAGAATACAGCAGAGATAAAGGGAGGAATAATGAATGCCAACTGTCAGCAGACAATAACACAACTTGTCAGCCAGAAAATGAAACCAGCTTTAATAAATCAACAGTAAACATTCACTGAGGAAACTCATAGGATACTTAATGAGACCTTAAAACAACACGGAAGCTAAAGGTTTAATGTCAGCTGGGGATAGATGGATGGATAGATGGATGTTGAGTATAGATAGATTGATGGATAGTGATGATTGATGGGTGGATGGATGGATAGTTATAGATGGATAGATGATGGATATGAATGGATGGATGGATGTTGGATATAAATGGATTGATAGTTATTTATGGATGGATAGATAGATTAATGTTTTGGATATGGATGGATTGATGGATGATTGATATAGATGGATTGGATGTGGATGGATGATGGATGGATGGATTGGATGATGATGGAGATTGCAGTATGGACAGATGGATGGATGCATAAATGTGGATGGATGGATATACATGGATGGATCAATGGATGGAAATATATGGATTGATTGGATATTGATGGATAATGGATGATAGATGTGATAGATGTGGATGGATGGATGCATAAATATGGATGTATGGATAGATATAGATGGATTGGATATGGATTGATGATGGATAATTATAGATGGATGGATAGATAGATGTAGATGGATGCATGGATAGATGTGGAAGGATGGATGGAAGGATGCATACATATGGATGGAGATAGATGGCTGAATAGATAGATATGGATGGATGGATATAGATAGTTGGATAATCTGTAGATGGATAGATATTGAAATGTCAGTCCAATTCAGATTCCAATCCAACTTTTCCTGTGCAGTGTACCCGTTTCCATTCAGCTTCTCACTTGCAAATTGAAAGGGAGTCTATTAGTGTAACAATGGCAGTGATTGGACACAAAGAGTCCTGGTTTGTCCCGTGTCATTTCCTGATCCTGAGGCCAGAAAACAAACACTTGTTAGGTCAGCTGTAACGACGCATTGGGCATTGGGAAAATGTTCTTAAACCTCATTCACTGATAGAATATGTCTGCCCATCAGTTATGGCGACCAGCCAACTGTCCGATCGTCCTGAAACATCCTCTCCCCTCTCTCTCTCTCTCTCTTCCTCTCCATCTCTGCCGCCAGCAGCAGTGGGAGAATGTGCCTCTTTAGTGGGAAATGATGTCAGGCGCTCTCTCTGTGAGTTTGGCACGGCCGCGGTGCCCCTCTCTTGGCAGTGCCCGCGGTATGCCGGCCCTGTGAATACCCAGAGGTCACTGGCTGGGTGTCATGGCAACCGGATAAAGTACCCGTCTGGCCCAGTCACTTCTCAGGGGGTCCGGACAGCCGAGTGGCACCACCTAAATCAAACACACACACACGTACACTGTTTCTCACACAAACACACACACTTAAATTCACACAGACATCGCGTCATGAGACATTGTATTTTCAGCTTCAACAGTGAAAGTGTAATGCTTATCGTCTGTGTTTTTGCCCGACGTTGTGAATTTTTTATAGCCGCCAGCTGTTTTAAATGGCAATGTGTTTATGCATTTGTCAGTGTGATTGATTTCCTGTGAGCTGATTTCTGCCTAACTGTAGTAGTTGTGGAGATCTGCCGGAGCAGGACAGATAATGCACCTGCGTCATTGATGCGTCTATTCATTTTCATTTGTAAGATAACATTTTTACAATGTAAAACATTGTTAAAATATGCCTGTTAGATATTTGAAGGACAGTCAGCAGATGTCTGACCTGTTTAGTGACAGTAATGCTACTGAAATGACACATGTTTTAAAGCTAGACAGACAGATCAATGAATGGATAGCATTGTGTGACATTTTTAAGCTATTCCTCAATTTAGGTTAAGACTTGGTTTTATCTATTTGGCAGGGTTGTGCGTCATTTAGAATAGAATTGAGAATGACTTAAATTGCATAGAGAAAAAAGGCTGAATTCAAGTTTTAAATGAAATTGTCAAGACAACCTTAGAATGTTTGCGTTTCGAGAAAGTTTAAAAAGCCCTAATGTTTAATAGTTTATAGTAAATATCTCTATTGTAATCAGCTATATAATTATAATTTTTTACTAAATTTATCTTTGTAATATTTACTATAAATAAGCACCTCCGTTTTGTTGATCTCATTCAACATTGTTTTGTTTATTGTAATTTTTTTGCATAATTACTTTGTAATTCCAAACTTTTTTTTGGACAGCTGTTCCCTTTCAAACCTTAAAAGGGATAGTTCACCCAAAAATGACTCACCTTCATGTCGTTCCAAACCCATAAGACTGCCATGGCACTCTCATGAATAGCAGCAGAGACTGAACTGCAAGTGAAGAAATCATTAAATAAAATATTCTTGTAGATTCATAACATTACGGTTATACCACTAATGTTTCATGGACTATTTTGACGATGTCATTGCTACCTTTCTGGGCCTTGAACGTGTCAGTTGCATTGCTGTCTATGGGAGGGTCAGAGAGCTCTCAGAATGCATCAAAAAATGTTAATTTGTGTTCCAAAAATTAACAGAGGTCTTGGTTTTGGAATGAGTATTTGTCAGTAAATGTCAGTCTCTAGTAAATGTCAATTTAGAGAGCTAGGAAAGTTTGTGTGTGAGAGGGAAAGATAATAGTAATGGTTAAAGCTAGGCAGTTGTGCCTGAGATCTTTAGAAAACATGAGGAATTGCCTGGAAATTGGAACAAACAGCCAGAAGCACTTTTCACTGGCGCGCACACAGCTAATCCATTCAACACGGCCACTGCAAGAGTGTGTGTGTGTGTGTGTGTGACTGTGAGGAGAGAACTGCTGGTCACTTCTAACTCCCACTCATCTGAGAGCTTTTGCACATGTGTGACTTTGTCTGGAACAGAGAGAAAGAGAGAGATTTTACATGTACTTGTTCTACTAAATGAAATGCAGCATGTCTCTCTCTCTCTCTCTCTCTCTGTGTGTGTGTGTGTGGGTGTCTATCTATCAGGCAGATCTATCTATCTGTCAATCTGTCTGTCTGTCTGTCTCTTTCATTCTGTCATTTTATCTATAGTTTTGTTCTGTCTATCGTTCTATTTATAATTCTGTTTATTCTATTCGTAAAGGCTTGTTGAACTCTCAAAACGTTCACACATTCATAGTTTATCTGGACAAACTGCTTTTGAAGTTAAAACGTTGTTGACTTTCATTTCAGTTAATTCTACTTTTTAAAATTGAAATTTTAATTTAAAATTAAAAAATATGTTGTTTTTTCCTGTAGAATATTATACAACCCTGGCCTGCCAATGAATGAAACCAAGTCTCACACCTGAACTAAGGAATCTGTTTTACTCAAAACTACATCATAGTTTGAAAGTTAAATGTTTTGTTGACTGATTTAATTATGTTTGTGCTGTATGTAGGACTTTGTTCAAGTATTTTGAATCAACATATTCTGTTATTGAGCTACATAATAGGGTGGCAGTATTTGCAAGGTTTCATTAAATCCAGACGCAGATAAACTTTGTTCCCGGCCGTCAATGAACCTCCATTTAAATTCTGAATTTACATTTCGAATCGAACTTCAAAAGAAAACAGCAGTCAGCCTGTAAATAGAGGCTCTCAAACGGCGAGGAATGCAAGTGCTTTGGAGGTGGCGACTGTTTATACAAATGAACACCAAGCTAAGCGTTGATCACAAAGAAACGCTTGAAGGTCATTACTCCTGCCAAAGGCTGTGTCGCAAAGAACAAGCCGCAGGACGTTTTTTTTAATTTTGTTTGTTGAAGTGCCAAGTGCTAGTGTATGTTTGTTTAGCAAATGAATAAAAGCTGGAGGAGCGAAATTCCCTTTCAAAGCAGAGTCATTTCCTGACAAATAATGCGAATGTGGAGGCGCTCATCATGTGTTCTTTCTGTCTGTCGTTCTATCGTTCTGTCTGTCGTCCATTCTATCCATCATTATATCTGCAACTCATTCTATTGTGCTATCATTTGTTCCATTTTACTACTGTTTTATCATTATATCAGTTATTCATTCTATTGTTTTATCTAGCATTCAATTTATTGTTCGTTTTATCAATTGTTCTATCAGTCATTCATTCTATTGTTCTATCTATAGATGTAGAGATCCCAATTTGCCAGAATTCCCCCTGTGTGCGTGCACGTTTTACACATATACATATATACATAGGTATTTTTACATTATATGCTGTGAGAGATGCTTATTTTCTGAGTGCCAATGTGTTCCAGTCTGATAGCAGACTCCACAGAGTGAGGCTGCATTACCCATGATCCCGCTGTGCGGCCATCCCCCCAGGGCATTCTGGTCTTGTTATGCTGGTGACACAGTGCAGGGGTCTTATTGACAACTCCACACACACATGCTGCACCAGCCTGTTACCGTTGTGCACTCATCTAGAGTTGACATCTTGACAGCTTTTTCCTTAGTATTCATTTCAAATGCGCATTAACCGACTTCATTTAACTAGTATTATATATAATTAACATTATAAAGTTTGTGATTTGGTCACCGGGCCTCGAAGAAATGAGCAATTAGCTTTGGTTTTGGCCCAGAAGGTGGTTTACTTCCGCACTCATTTTTGGAGGGAAAATCGGCGGTATTCTCTAGAGTCGTTTTAAATATGGTAAAATGTGTTAGGCTGAAAATAAATCATCAAATTAGCCAAATTAATAATAAACGCAGCCTCAAGGGGTGGGGGGGGGATAGTGTGGACATATAAATTACTTCTCATTGGAAACATTAGCTTTAGCAACAACGTTTAGTTTGGAAGCGGTTTCATTTGCTGTTGTAAGACACATGTTGTATTGAACCTAATAATGAAAATACAAGGAAAATCACGATGGCTTTCAATGTCTATATAGTTGAGATCCATAGAGAGACACAATGACCTGCTGTTTGTTGCTAATGTACATTGGAAAACAGCTAAATAATTCTGTTGTCATAGGAACAACAATATATATTTATATTTTAAGGAAATAAAGCAGAATACATATTCATGGCCAGGAAAAGTGCTTATTAACGGTTAATTTTCTCAATTCATCTGCTATTGGCAAGTGTAGCTAAATGCTAATTTTGTGCCGTGTGTGGGCCTGTGGGTATACGTTGGTGTTTGCGTCCATATAGGACAGATGTTTGCGTGGGCTAGCGTGTATCCTTCAGAATAGACGGTGTAGGTGTTTGCTTGTATTCAGTGTGGGATGTGTGTGTGTGAATGGCAGCTCTCCGTGTGTGATGGATCTGTGTGTGTATTGCCGAGTGTGCAGTAGAGAGATTAGCATAGCGCTCATCTCAGCGCACTCCTCTGCTCAAAGTGGATAATGGTTTGGAGAAATGCCTTTTGTCGTTTTTTTTCCTTGCGTTCTCTTCTCGTCTTTCGAGGCAGCGGTGTTGGGTAAGCCTCCGTGTGTAAATAGGCCCATATGTGCCTGCTGGCGCTGAATGCCAGGTAACACTCTGTGCCAACTTAAACATCTGCGCACACACACACACACATATATATATATATATATATATATATATATATATATATATATATATATATATATATATATATATATACATACATACATACATACATACATACATACATACATACATACATACATACATACATACATACTGGTATAGAGTCACATCAAACAAGACCAAGCACAGACAGACCTGAGGGAATTTGACATGTTCATTTAATAATTTATGAAAAAATACAAAAGTAAAAAAGTTAATGCATTTAATTATCCCCCGACACATAAACATATACTTAACTTATTATTTTTTTTATTTATATTTTACATGTACATGTGTAAAAACATGCATGTTTTTAAATAATAAAATGAATAAATAAATAAAATAATATTTATTTATTACTTAAGCATGTTTTTACATGTCCACATAAGTGTAGTTACAAATGTGGGGCAATTAATCTTCATTTTTTCAGTAATTATTTATTTATTTGGTTAATGTAATTAATTTGATTAAATATTTATAAATAAAAAAAACATGTCCACACTCTAGTTATAAATTTGGGGGATTTTTTCCCCATGTGATTTATGTGATTAATTTGATTTATTAGTTATTATTAAATGTAAAAAGTTATTAAATTTAATCTTGGCCCTTGTCATTTACATCATTATTTTGTTTAAAAAAAAAAAGTATTTTTTTTAAGCAATGTATTATTATGATTATTAATACTTATTCATATTTATTATTATTAATACTATATTATCTTAATATTATATTTAAGTAATGTATTAAGCATTTTTTATGTCTGTGGTAAGTTATTTTTATTATTTTTTTTAAATATTGTTTTATTTATTTAGCCTATTAGATTTTTCCATGTTTTCTGTAAACATACAATGGTATTTCCATGTTTGTTTGTTTTTTGGCATGTACAACAGAATACCAAGATATTCTTTAAATAGCATTGTACTGCATGTGAATATGGTAATCATTAGGTTTCATGGTATATATCAGAATACCATGCGGTTTATTTTCTCTCTCCCTATAAGGATTGGAAAACCAGCACTCGCTCCAGTTTTCAAGAGAAGAATGGACTTTGTATTTAAGAACGTTTATGTGTTTGTGCAAATGAGAGTGTTTGTTTTTCGGTTGTAGATTTGCATTTGTCTGAAATGAATTGTCCGTATTTAATATCAGATGGGCACATGACCAGGACTATCACACCATCTTGAACTACACACTCAGAAACACACACATTAAGAGCTCTACCTGGACCTGGCACATATCTGCAGGCATTTTTCTGCAACTGCTAAGTTCCACTCCAGATGTGGCCATGTAATTACCACCTCAGAAACAGCTGTGTGTGGGTGTACATGCAAGTGTGTGTGCAAGTGAGTTTGATTACTTGCTCAGGTTGAAACAGGAAAATGAATTCCTGGTGCTACTGTTACGCCAATTCAGCATTGTTGAAAGGGCCTTTCAGAGACTATTTATATGTTCTTTGTGTGTGTGTGTTCCCTCGTTCTCTGCATATGTGGACATGTAGGCTGTGGAGATTGGACTGCACGGCTTTGCATTTTAATAAACGACGATTATGTGCATCCAATTCAGTATAATCTATATGTATCATATTACTTACGTGCGTTTCCATATTTTAGCGAATGAAAGTGTGAAATATCACAGCATTGCTCAGTTAACACAATATGCCTCAGTCTGCATGAATATGTCTATAGGAGTTGGAGCAGATACAGACACTATAGATTCTCAGTGATGTTATGCTTCAATGGGAGTCTATGGCAGATAACTGTACTATTGATTTTGATGGAGGAAAAAATTATGATAATTGATAAATAGGCTCTTATAATGTGTCCTGTGTATGCTCTGAGAGCATGATTAGTGAAATTTACATGGGAAAAATCATCTTATTGTGAGCATCATTGGAAATTGGAATTTCAATCAATATATTTTATATATATACACACACACACACACACACATCCAATAATATACATACATATATACACACACACACGCACATATATATATATATATATATATATATATATATATATATAATTTTTTTTATAACTGACTTGAGTTTCATAGAACTTTTTTAAAAAGTTGCCATGCCTTAATGATCTTTTTTTTTTTTTTGCAGTGTACTGGTACTTTGATGTTTGGGCAGCTTAGCTGCTTTAAAAAAAGTGACATTTCAGCCTTCAAAATAATACATGAAGTATGCTTTTTGCTATTGATTACCCACATATGTGCTTCCCCATGTAGGTGAAGAACAGTTTTAAAAGCAGCTGCTGCCTGTCCAAACAAACCAGCCCCCCGCGAGCATAATGCAGTGTGATCAATCCACTGATACGAACCTGTCCGTGTGCTGTTTTCCTTCTTGGCATCAAAGAGAGAGCATTGATTTCCCATCATGCATTATTCACAAAAATGCAAATCAGCTAAAACTAAAAAGAACCACCCCAAAGCTTTTTTTTTTAAATTAAATATGCAAGAATCCCTAGGCGCAATTACCATGGAAACCACGATTACGTCACAATCTCCAGTAGAGTAAAACTATGGTTTTCATTATGCTCTTATATAGTGTTCTACATTATTTTGCATTTTTTATACGCACTAATATTGAAATCTTGAGTCTGGTTTGCTCCACCCCCAGCGGGCGTCGCGTATGATTGGGCAACTTGACAGCCTTGGGAATCAATTGATCCATTTTTAATGAGCCGAACTGGGCAAGAGGGCGCACAATTTCTTCTCTCTGCCTTGAGGGGTGAGAAGGAATAACGGATGAGATCGTTGTATGGTGAAAACATTTGGACGTTAGTGTGCCGCATCGAACCACAACCATACGGGTAGTTACATAAATTCAGCTACCAGACCTCCCAAAAGGCTAGTGTGATGTTGTAGACCTGAATTTCACCTCATATCAGTGTATATCTGCAGAGCACAATATTCTCACACTACACAGGAGATGAGAAGAATCTATTGACTTACTCTGTGCATACATACAGCATGTTATTTCTTATGTAGTACTGGCCTGAATAAGATCATTTATTTAAAAGATGTTCACATATAGTCCAAAAAGACAAAAGAATATATGAATTTATAAAAATAAACCATTCAGTAGTTATATGCTTTATTCTTACTGCTGTCGTTACATATATGATCCACAACTGGTTTTTTTTTTTGTTGTTGTTTGTTTTTTGTTATATTAAGGTTGTTCATGCATCTCTTGTTTGTCCCAAACACTTAAACTGCCCACTGTTCTTCAGAAAAATCCTTGAGGTCCTGCAAATTCTTTGGTTTTCCAGCATTATAAAAGGTTTAGACATTCACTAATGGTACAGAAGGAAACACAATGCATTAAAATGCATTTGAATGTTTGTGTACTGTGGCGGGAGGAGCCAACGACAGACACAGTGGGTGTGGCGTCAAGCCTCGGAGAGGTTTTTATTAAACAATAAAATGTACAAAAGTGTCCAAAGGGGGAAAAGTGTCCAAATAAACGGGGAATCTGGTGGCCTCGTTGTGCCGCGGGGCTAGTGAAGGAGGGTAGTGTTCGTCAGGGAAGGGTCCAGGGAAGGGGCGGAGTCCGGTGGCCGCACGCGCTCCCCTCTCGGGGCTGGGAGCGAGTGGCGGCGGCGTCTCTTGCGCGGCTTCGTCCATCTCCTGGGTTCCCGGCGCTTCTGGGGGATTCGGCGGCCCGGCATCCTGGCCCGTCAGCCGCCTAACGGGTGCGGCAGTCCTCCTCGACGCTCCCTTCCTGGACCCACGAGGACACCAGCGTGCATGCACGGGGAAGAGACCGGTCTCCCGAGGAGAGGCGCGCTCGGCATTTAACGGCGGCGGTGATGAGGCTCTATTCACATCAGGTGCGCCTCATCACACGCCGCCAGCCCTGGCTGTTTCAGCGCCCCTCCTCTCTCACACACCCACTCCCGTCGGGAGCCTGGTGAAGGGCGGCGAATACGGGACGGGGTGGTGATGATAGAAAGGGGGGAGGCAGCCGACTCGTCACAGTACATTTTTCTTATTTTCTTTAAATATATATTTTTTTTCATTTAGTACCCCTCCTCAGAAGGTACAGAATATACTTGCATTGTTTCGCAGAATACAAAATAAGTACAATTTACCCTGATCTTCAAATTCAAATGACCCTGGCTCTTTTAATGCATTGTGTTTCCTTCTTGAGCATCAATGAACAACTGAACCTTTTGAAACACTTGCATATATACATATACAGACTTACATAAGAATCTTGTGGGCCTATAGATTCTTAAGTATATATAAAAACACTTAAGAATCTAAAAACATATTAACTAACATAAACCACAGCATCTGTTGTAGCTAAACACACCTCAGATATTTATACGGCCATAGGGTCTCATAATCACACATAACTGCCTTTTGATTGTTAAAAATGCATCTTATTTGCTAAAATGTATTTAAAACTGCTTTCAAATACAAAGTTAAGCAGGTACGCTCCTCCTTTAGCGTTTGGCAGCGTAGGTCAATGCTAACAGCATCTTTTCCATCACCTGTGTTTATTCAGATGTACGAGCGATGCTGTTTACTTGTTTGCAAGCAAAATGTTTTAGTCAGTTCCCTAGAGCACGTTGTTAGGAGGAGTCTGTAAATTTCCAGCTAGGGGAAAGGTGACGCTAAAACGCATTCAGTTAGCTTTCATGTCTTGCAAATTTCCGCCTGGCACATAAAAAGTTTTTGTAAGCCGCATATCTGGTTGATTTCAAGGATTTCAGACAGTGAGAATTACATGCTGTGATGTGGTGTCAGACACATTTACTTAGCTATCTAATATTAGCATCATCACTTAGCATCATAAGCGCTATTAGCATGGGGGATGCGTGTTTGTGGGCTGCAGAGAAGTGAATTACTGTGCTTTCTCTCTCTCTATCTGTCTCATCTTTATCTCCTCTGAGTCAAAAAGCAACTTATCAGTGCAGATCAGGCCTTCTGACGGTGTGTTTTTGGGTTGGAGAGCGCAAGCAATCTGTGTGAAGAGCTCCTGTGGGATTGAATGTGGCTTTTGGGCTGTATTTATGTAGATGTATGTGTGTTTGTATCGTGATTGTGTTTGTGTGATTGAGAGTAACTGAAGATGGCCGAAGAGTGTGGTGTTGTGTTTGTGGTAAAAAGCACTGTGTGTGTGTTCACATTAGCATTTGAATGGTCTCGGGGTCATTGAGATGCAGTTGCTATTGACAGCCAGATGCTTAACATGACTGGTCACTGGAGTCTGAGCCGCTGGAGAGTGTGTGAGCAGCATGTGTGTGTATGTTTGTCACTGATCTGATGTATGCCCATAATATATGCAACTGTCAATAAGTCACTTGTATAATTTCCCCAAAATTATCACCCTTAGGTTTATTATTTTATTTTATTATTTGGGGTAGGGTTTGTTTTTTTATTTATGTTTTATGTATCTTTAGCTAAATTTTTGCTATTTCAAAGTACTATTTTATTTATTTTGTCATTTTTATTGCATATTTCACACAATACTCTTTGCATGAGAGAGAGAGGAGGGAAATCAACTGAGAAGCAGGCAGTGGATAGAGAGTTATGAGGCGTTATTAAATGTTTAATAATCATTATTATTGTGCTGTGAATCTCATATTTCCTGCATGGGGACTATGAGCCGGCAGATGATAACAGCGCAGCGCCTGGAGTGTGTGTTTGTGTGTGTGTGTGTGTGTGTGTGTGTGTGTTTGAGTGTCAGGATGGCTGCGATAAGTGTGTGTCATGATTTAAGATGCCTCTGCCATTTCAGACTGTCGCCACTAAAGATTTATTGCTAATTAGGTTAGAGAGCACTTGACCTGTCAGGTGTGTGTGTGCTCACGCTCTTTTGTAGATTGGATTGGTTTTCTGTGTTCGCCTGACATTCGACAGTCTCACATCAGACTACATGAGACAGTCTGCCACCACACACACACACACACACGCACCCATCTCTCGTTAGGATGTTCCTTTGACATTTCAGAAATGTGGCTCTCATAGTATAGCAGAAGAAGACTAACAAAAAAGTACCAAATGGTACCAAACCATGTTTTAAGGATTTTGCCATAGTAATATTACATTATGCAAGAATATAATTTGATTTATAGAAGACGTTCAGTCATCCATGTGTGACAATTTGACTCCCGAATAAATGACTCTTATGAACAGGTTCTTTTTATTGAATAAACAACATACAGCACAACCAGTGTAGTTCAAATCCCGAATGAATGACTTTTATGAACTGGTAGTTTTTGATTAATCAAATGCATACAGCACAACCAGTATAGTCTGATACCCTGACTAATGACTCCTATTAATTGGTTCTACTTAGTGAATGAACAACACTGTTCAACCAGTGTTATCTGATTCCCAAACGAATGTCTCTAATGACTTTTAGGACTCTTAGGAGTCATCTAAGCTTACTGTGGGTCATTATGGGTGGTGATGGCGCAGTGGATAAGACACATGCCTTTGGTGTGAGAGACCCGGGTTCGAATCCACTGTGAGACACCAATGTGTCCCTGAGCAAGACACTTAACCCCTAGTTGCTCCAGAGGCGTTCGACCTCTGACATATATAGCAATTGTAAGACGCTTTGGATAAAAGCGTCAGCTAAATGAATAAATGTAAATGTAAATGTTATGCATTGTATCAGTTTATTTAGTAATAATAATAATATAAATGGATTTTGTTTTAGTATTATTGTTTAATATGTAGTTAAGGGCAATTATTGTATTGTCATTTTTATTACCTTTTTTCAAGTTTTAGTTTTTAATTTGAGTTAATTTAGTACTTTAAAATAAAAAAATAATAATAATTGTATTGCTTATTAATTTAATTGTTTATTTTAAGAATTTTTTTATTGTTTTAGTTTTTGTTAATGATAACCCTGACTTGAGCAATATATATAAATATATAGAGCAATATATAGCGTGAAGTCTTGATTTTGGCCACTAAACAGCCACCCATCAAACATTCTGCTTGGGCAAGCATCATTTAAATTTACATTTCATCTGAAAATATAAAAATCTCATTAAAACTAGTAAAATCTAGCAACACAAACGTGCACAAGCAGAACCGACCGTCTCAGGTCTCAGTGCTTGTGTTCGTTGAATAAAGCTCATAATTATGTTTCTAAATTTACATCAGTAATAACACAGAACTCAGAGCAGCTTCAGGCTGGAATGCTGCCGGCCGCGAGCCTGACCACAACACACACACACACACATACAGTGGTGTATATAATGTCTTATTTTTCTCCAGAGGGAGTTCCGATACCTCTCTTTTTCTTTGTCTTTCTTGTCTCTCACTATATCAAACCTGATCATATTTCTCCTCCACCCCCTCATCCTTCATTTTTCCTTCCTCACACTTACACACACACACACACACACACACACACCATTTCAGTTCCTTATGGTGTGGCTTCTTTTCATTTGCCTGCAAGGTGTCGACGGTTCCACGACTCCATAAATAAAAGATTCATCACTCAAAAGCCAACAGAGCAACAGTCTCTCACTCTCTCTCTCTGTCTTTCTGATTCTTTTCCACACACTTTTTGTTACCTAGCACTCACAAATATTACACACAAAGTAACACAATCTCTATAGACTGACCCCGTGTATGTTTTTGCACACACGTTGAAGAGTTTGACATTGACTCGCCGCAGCTGCTGCTGTGTAAGAGCAGTAATAGTCAGGTCTGCTGCTCTCGTTTATTTTACAGCGCCGTCCGTTCCCTCGTTCAGCTCTTTGTCGGTTCTCACACAGTCTTCTACTGTTCTCCTCTGTCCTGGCACTCTGCCCTCGTAGACAGGAACTCAACCGTCACACTTCTAATGTTCTCTAAACCAATGCTTTTTACACTTCCACTGTGTGCGTTATTTAAAGAAACGGTTTTATTTTTAAAACCTTTGATATATGCACTCAATGGCTGGTTTTCAATGGGTTTTCACTGCCAAAGACTGCAGTTTTTATTGGACTATGAGTGAAATAAATATTCGCGTTTATTCAGGATGAAAAAGCCATTTGACTTCGAGCATGTGATGTATTTCAGAACCAAACATGATATTTAATGAGAAAAAAATCTTAAAGTAAATATAAAATGAATAAATGAATACATAAAATATTGATTGGATTGTGAAAAGGGGTTTCTGTGTGACAGATGATGGTTTTAAAAATAAGAACTTAGTCATTGTAGAGGCGGAATGTAATTGTTTCTAGTTTTGATGAGTCGTGTACAATTAGGTATGGTTTATTTTTTTGTATTCAAAATCAGCATGATTTTTAACCTATATTGTAGCGTATATTCAAATGAAACTGCTTCTCGAATGAGAAAAATAAATGTAGGAAAGGATTTTTTTTTTTCAATATTTCAAATACAATAATTTTCTGTTTTGGCGTATATCAAAGGGAGACTGCTTCTTGAATCAGAAAAAGTGGGGACTTTATGGATTAAAGTAAATATAAAATAATAAATAAATTGTAATAAAATGCATTTCAAATCAATTAAATTAAAAATAAAGTAAATTTAAATAAAATATTGATTGGATTCTGGAAAATGGTTTCTTTTAAAAATAAAAAATAAATATTTAACTTTTGCTGATAAATCATGCACAATAAGGGATTTTTTTTTTTTTGCATTTAAAATTGACATAAAATGGAAAGTGCAATAAGTCTTCCTTATTTTTATGTATAGTGAAACGTCTTCTCAAATGAGAAAACAATTTGACAGAACTTCGTCTGTTGAAAATTGATTGTATTGTTGCTCATTTACGTCTCCAAGACGTCTTAGAGCACTTATTTTGAGAAACATCGGCTGTGTACAAACATCTTTTAAATAGCAGTTTTACATGCATTCTAAATCATAAAAAATAACATCATCTAAATGTCTGTTTAACATCTGACAGGAAATGTCTCTGGGACACATTGCAGATGAGCTCTAAAAATACATTTTCCATAAGAAAACATCATCAAAACTCATGTTATAACCTGTTCCTATAGGAATTATCCAGGTAGTTCATAAGGATCCACCTCGTAGAAAAGTAGTTGAAATCCTTGGATTGAGTTAGAAGTATGGCCAACTTCATAGCTCAAGCTGTAATTACCACTTAATTATCAAATCATGTTGTTAGTAATCAAATTAATGATATGCTGATTAATTCAGTTAACTGCATTTAATTGCATGTATTAATGCTGAGAAAAGCCCCCAAATGAAGGTTCACACAGGATATTTTTAAACGTAATGTTCACCCAAAAATGAAAATTCTGTCATTTTCTTACCCTCAAGTTGTTCCGAACCTGTATGAGTTTCTTTCTTCAGTTAAGCACAAAAAGGTTATATTTTGAAGAATATTGGTAACCAAACAGTTGACGGAAGCCATTGACTTCCATAGTATGGAGAAAAAAAATACTATGAAAGTCAATGGCCGTTAACTGTGATGAGAGTAGGGTCCTGTCTATTCCTAACGGTCCTAATATTCTGTAAAGTAATGCTTGTGTGCTGTACGATGACCATCTCGATCAATGTGTTTGTGGCAGCATGGCTTTGTTTACCACCCGCAGGCTTGTCTTTTAGGACTCCGTCCAAATGAACAGAGCCAAACCGGATCCAGTCTGAGATTTCACTTTTGGAAAAGCTCCAGGAGTTCCTTCAGAAAACAGTCGCGGTATCCCAATTTGTGCCGGGTTTTGGAACCCAGAGTGTGTAAAATACAGAGAAAACCCTCTCAGTTCCGTCCTGCTGAAGTTATCATTCAATGTGAAGCAGCTCGACAGGCCAGGCCACAAACGAATCTCTGTTGGTACCCTTCCTTAATCTGATCTGATGCGCTTTTTGTGTGGATGTCACGCCACCCACTTAGTTTAAAAGAAAATCCCTGGTCATGGCCTGTCCCAAGACTTGAGACACATGTCCAAGTGTTCTTGGATCAATGTTGGTGTGGCGCGGCTGAATTGGACTTTGTGTTACCCTCAGTTTCTGATTTTAACGCATCCGTGATTCTATCTAAATGCATCCTAAATCTCTACAAGTCTTAGTTTTTCTTTGTTGATCTAGTTGAAACTTGAACTTCTTTAATATTAAATAATGAAATGTTGTCTGATATTATATAGATTATTTTGCTGCTTCTTTTTTTTAAATAGGCTTGGCTGCTACCCAAAATTTGCAAGGTTAATTTACACCCAAATCAGTAGATCTCCCAGAATATCCAAATCACATTTCACATGAAATTATATGTTGACAATTTTGGACCATTAAAGGGATAGCTCACCCAAAAATGAAAATTTGATGTTTATCTGCTTACCCCAAGGGTGTCCAAGATGTAGGTGTAGGTACTATGTTTCTTCAGTAGAACACAAACAAAGATTTTTAACTCTTGCAGTCTGTCAGTCATATAATGGCAGTCAATGGGACCTACGGCTTTGAGAGTCAAAAAAACATACACAGACAAAACCAAATTAAACCCTGCGGCTCGTGACGATACATTGAGGTCTAAAGACATGAAATGATCAGTCTGTGCAAGAAACTGAACCGTATTTATATCGTTTTTTATGATACGCACTGTGCAACTGTCCTGAGCACGTTCACAACAGCTGGCGTGTGACGCGTCTTCTTCTTCTTGCTTTACGGCGGATCACAGACTTATAAGTGCATTACCGCCACCTGTCTCTCAAATGGACCATTGACACTCTATATACAATCTCAATTAGGAGTGTCAATGGTCCATTTGTGAGTTAGGTGGCGGTAATGCACTTATAAGTCTGCGATCCGCTGTAAAGCAAGAAGACACGTAACGCGCCGGCTGTTGTGAACGCGCTCAGGACAGTTGGACAGTGCGGTGGATCAGAGGTAAAAAAAACTGTATAAATACTGTTCAGTTTCTTGCACAGACCAATCGTTTCGTGTTTTTAGACCTCAATGTATCGTCACGAGACACAGGGGTTAATTTGGTTTTGTCTGTGTATGGTTTTTCTCTCAAAGCCGTGAGCACCATTGACTGCCATTATATGACTGACAGACTGCAACAGTTTGAGTTAAAAATCTTTGTTTGTGTTCTACTGAAGAAACAAAGTCATCTACATCTTGGATGCCCTTGGGGTGAGCAGATAAACATCAAGTTTCCATTTTTGGGTGAACTATTTATTCTATATATATAGTGTGTGTGTAAATGTATTTTTATTTTACATAAATTGTACATAAAATAAAAATAAACACATTTACACATTATATTATATTATTATTTTTCATGACTTGTTTTCTGAGATTCACCTGAACAGAATCTGTTAAATCATTACAATTACTTTTTTCTACCTCATAAATTGAATGCAGTCAGAATCGATATTACAACACCGCTCTGTCGTGAGGAAAAATAGCCTGTGGTTCGTACCTTTTTATAGCAGTTATCAGTTCTACGGTCACTGAAAGTTTCAGAGGTTTGACGCAAATAGGTTCACTTTTATTTATTCATTAATAAACATAATTGGCTGCTAGAAACAAACCCCCTGGAGGACGTTCTTCCTAGATGAACTGGATGGCCTTATCTTGTTGTCTAATTTCATCTTAATGAATCATATTAGACCAGGTTTTTTCCTGCACCATGTACTTGAATGATTCAGATAATATATGTATCCGCACCTCATTACTCTGCTATATGAATATAAAAGGGTTATTCTCTGCAATTATCAGACTGTGATGAATCTAAACTGTATTTAATAGAGCTTTAAAAGATGCTGGGGAATTCATAACTCACAGGTGTGTGTGTGCTTCCACAGAAACGCAGGATAAGTGAGTGTTTTTGTATTGAAGAGAGTGAATTTAATCTCTCAGATAAAGTAGACGTATAGACTAGACCTTAAACTGACCTGTATTGAGTTCTCTCTCTGTGCTGCGTGTGCGCGTGTGCGTCCGTTTCGCAGGTGGGAAATAGCCTTTGTCCTTCAGACGTGCTTTCGTAAAATAGGGCCGGTTTTGTCTTTGATTGGAATTTGTCCTTGGAAGTCGCAGAGTGTGTCTGTGTCGACTTAAGTGTGTTGATAAATTTCTCAGGACTTTTAGAAGTGGCACTGTACAAACATCAGGAGAAGTTACACGCTTTCTGCTCAAACCCAGAAATACGTAACAAACCTAAGCCACCTTGGAATATTTGCCAGAAAAGGACATCCACGGCATCGTTCTACCAGCTTTAACTCCATTTATTCTAGTCGTTTTTACTCGTGAAGTACAACGTCTGGAGCTGTCAGCACCCTGATGTATCCAAATATGTGGGTTCAAAACCGCACTTGGCTTATATAAAAACCTCATCCTGACATAAAGGATGAAAAAATTCAGGCAGTCTGTGGAGGTTTCCTGAACAGCGTGTGTGAATTTACTGGTTGCAGCGTGACCCGAACCGGTCCATTAAAACCTCCTGATAAAGAAAGACAGGAAAGGGTAGGCTAATTTAAACGGCATTATGTTGTCATCAACTTGCTACTGCACAAGTTAACCAATCATCAGCTCCGAATCTACCAAGCTTTGGCCAACTGTCAGTAGATTCGTATCTGATGACTGTCTGGTTGGCCAATCATCAGCCACGAATCTGCTGAACGCTGGCCAGTCATTAGCTACAGATTAGTACAATAGTCTCAGACTTATTTTGATGTCTAAATGGTTTGTTTCAATGAACATTAAAAAAATAATAATAATAATTGGGTGATTTGTGCTATTTTAGTGTTCAGAAATCCTATGATTAACTTGCAATCAGAAAGAGTCATTCAGTCAGATTTGTGAACTGCTTCAACTGAATCTTTTAAAAGTTTGGACTCAAAACAATGATTCTCATACTTGAAATTGTTCAACTGCCAATCATCTTTGACAAATCTACTGAACTCTGGCCAATCATTAGCCAACAGATGTTTTGTCTATTTGTCAGGAGTCTTGGTAAAACTGCCTTTTTTTCACAAGCTGTGCTTTTTAAATGTTTTTTTTAAATGAACATTTAACAGAAAACGATTAAATTGATATTTTGTGTCATTTTAGTGTAAGTGAGTCAGGTCAGATCAAATCAATCAAATTCAATCAAACAAAAAAGAATCATTTAGTCTGATTTGTGAACTGCTTCAACAAATTAAATCTTCATGCTGACTCAAAACAATGATTCCCTTGTAAATTGTTCAACTGGCAAATCTATTGATTTCTGGCCAATCATTAGCTACATATTTGTTGACTATTTGTCGATCATTTTAATGAATCAGTTCTTTTCACTCACTGTTTCGATGAACCTGAGAATCACCAAGAATCATTCATTTTGTTTTATGGACTGCTTCAAATGAATCATTTAGAAGTTTGGACTTGGATTCGCTTGTAAATTGTTCAACCAACCAATCATCTGCCATGAATCAACTGAACTCTGGATAATCAGTAGCTATGGATTTGTTGACTGTTAGTGTTGGGAAGTATGATTTATTTGGACAAATCATAATTGAAGCAAACAATTTAAAAAAGCTGTTAAAAGTAAACCAGATAATTGTCTATTTATATAATTTGAGTGTTAATGCATCCTTTGAGTGAATCCTTTCAAATCTGATCAGTCAGATTCATCATTCAAAAGAATCATTCAGTCAGATTCATCATTCAAAGGAATCATTCAGTCAGATTCATCATTCAAAGGAATCATTCAGTCAGATTCATCATTCAAAAGAATCATTCAGTCAGATTCATCATTCAAAGGAATCATTCAGTCAGATTCATCATTCAAAGGAATCATTCAGTCAGATTCATCATTCAAAAGAATCATTCAGTCAGATTCATCATTCAAAAGAATCATTCAGTCAGATTCATCATTCAAAGGAATCATTCAGTCAGATTCATCATTCAAAAGAATCATTCAGTCAGATTCATCATTCAAAAGAATCATTCAGTCAGATTCATCATTCAAATGAATCATTCAGTCAGATTTGCGAACTGCTTCAACTAGTTCAGAAGACTTGACTCAAAACAATGATTTAGTTCTAATGCAAATCTACTGAACTCTGACTCATTCCAACAAATCACTTCTTTTTAAACAGTTTGTTTCAATGAACATGTGGAATGGAAAACTATAGATTATTTTATGTCTTTTTAGAGTTCCTATACCCTGTGAGTGAGTCAGTATTCAATAGTGTTGGGAAGTCAGACTCATTTCAATTACTTTTTCCAAAAATATGTTTTAATAATCTTGTTAATTAGTTCTTTTGTATAGTACGCTTTGAGTGAGTTTTAACCAAAACCAACAATCAGATCAGTCTCATTCATCCACCAGTAGTTTATTCTGAATTGTGAACTACTTTTATTAAAAAGATTTGACTCAAATCATTGATTCCTTTGTAAATCGGTCTACTGACCAATCATTAGCCACTGATCTACTGACCGCCGGTGCAAAAAGCCCAAAACAGAAATGCCCAAAAGTAATTACAATCAGCAAGAGGAGAAAATACAGTTATTGACTTTTCTGATTAAATGGGAGAACTCGGCCTCCTCACATCTCAAGAAAGAAATTATTGTAAGTAGTCCCGCAGCCGAAGACAAAATGAATCTAGTGTGCCTGTGCATAATGTATTTAATTATTTTTTCCTCTTGAGAGAGAATGTGAGACGAGTCAATCAGGGTCTTACCAACCATCCTGCTGGTGTGTGTGAATGTATTGTAATGTCTGGTCTATGTATAGACTGTCTGTCTCCGTGTGTGTGGAGGTTAACAGGGTGTGTTCTGTTGAGGCTTGAGTTACATAGGCGACCTGCTTATAGTAAGTGATTTACCAGTCCTCCTCTCGACAGACAATGTGTGTGTGACATTTAGAGATGTCTTTTGAAACACTGCTCACTTTTGAGTGCACTCCCTCACTGATAACCCTTTAACCTGCAGACAAAGAGAGCAAGACTGAATGAGTACTTGTGGAGACAGAGATATAACAAAAAGTAGAAAACCATGGAAAAGAGTAACGAAAAACAGTCTCTCGGTCTCATGGGGCGTTCATATATGTACAGAGTTTTGCAATGACAGAGCAAACTAAAAATCATTCATTTTCAATGAGAGTCACGATTCCCGATGACATGAGCAATGTGTTTAATAACATGACAAAGTTTAAGTTTATGCAAATGAGCAGCGTGTATGATATTTTGTGATTGGTCTCTGCCAACGTATAGGAAAAATTATTTTAATTTATGTATTGATGATAATTTTCATGCTAAGATTCATTATGCACTGCTGCAGTATATATAAAAATGCTTTCCACTCCATGTTTGCGTGAAGAGATTTAGAAGAACATATGTGCAGTATTATGATGTTTTGAATGATATGTAAACAATCTAGGCATTTGCCAAATGCATAAATTTAATTTAAATTTAAAATGACTTTTTAATCACTAGTAGAGAAAGGTTCCAGATATATATATATATATATATATATATATATATATATATATATATATATATATATATATACTGTGTGTGTGTGTGTATATATATATATATATATATATATATATATATATATATATATATATATATATATATATATAAAAATAAAAATAACTAAAATATATTCATCAGGAATCAGACAATTAAACATGATCAAATATGAATATTTATGTTATTTTTATATTATATATTTATTATTATTGTATTTATCCATTTTGTAATTTATATCTAAATGTTTTGTCTTTTTAGCTTCTGTTTTTATTTTAGTTTTAGTCATGTTGCTACTTCACCTTAAACTATTTCATTTAGCTGCCGAGGCAACATTTTATTTGACATTATTTGCATTTTTAAGTTTGTGTAAATTTTTCATCTATTTCAGCTTTAGTTAACATCTCAGTTTTTATGGAAACAGAAACTGCTTTATAAAGCATTATGAATGACATTGTGTCCAGTCAAACAACTTAAATATTTGTATAAATATTTTAAGTATTTAGCAATAAACTCAAAATATGCCATTTATATACTTAATAAAATGGCTATATGCCAATATTATATTTGTTTTTGATTCAATGACATCATGTGCACTGCATCATAGGATGCATAGTTTATTCACTGATGAACCTAATTAATTTGACCTATGTCTTTTTGTAAGATTTCCATATACTTTTTGCAAAAGTTTATAATGTTGCGATTCACCTCAGAGCTGGTTGGTGTGTTGCATGGCCTCTCTGAAATCTCTATGGAGAAAATGAAATGGAAAAATACTTACTTAACCTATACATCGCATTTAGGATCAGATTTTCAAAAGCTGACCAAAAGTGGCCAACAATACCGCCTCTGTGACCTCTCTCCTTTCTCGTCTGTTTCTCTTCTTACCTAGTGTTAGATTTAGAAAATTCAGTACCAGCTGGACTCTCTTTCAGTTAACACACACATGCACACAGAAGCACACACTCAGTTTAATGGCTATTGCAGACTGTTGACTATAATAAGCTAAATGATTGAGATATTTTACTTTAGCCCCAGGTTATTTGGGTGTTCAGAGCAGACATGACATAGATAGACCTCGAGCGTGCTTGTGTGTGTCATTTGTTTCTCAATGTAATTGATACTCTTTCTACAACTTTCTACCACAGCAACCTTTCCATTATATGTAATGAACTTACCAGATTTCCTTACTGCGTGTGTGTGTGTGTGTTTGAGCTATTTGTGATCACACATATGGAAACTCTCCAGATTGTGTGTGTGTGTGTGTCTTGAGTTACCGAATGTCAAAAGGCTTCATAAATGTAGAGTTTTCTTTTAATGATGTATGATTTCAAAATGTTATTGCTGTTTAATCAAGACCGCCTGGAACTTTAATGCATCGCATGCTATCAGCCTTTTGACGTATGTGGATTTAGTTATAGTTTGAGGCTAAGAATTGAAGTAAATCTGAGTAAATCTCCCGTTGGAGATGTTCGAAGACGTCTTCATTTGGAAATACGATTAAACGATGAATAATATTTCAAAAGTTTTCCTGTAGGTTTGGGATTTGTAGTTGGTTTGAGCTATGTCCTCGTTTGGATGGGTAATTATACGTGTTTGTGCGCGTATAAAACATCAGAGAGCTGTAGTGCGTAAATGTATTTAGTCATGTCTATTCAAGACATATGAAGCGTTTGTGTGTGTGTGAAGTGCATAAGTGTGATGTGACAAGCGTGTGAAATTTCAGTTGCTCGCAGCAGTAGTAACAAAGGAAGGATCAGATAGCAGGGAGAAGTAGAGATTGAACTAAAGAAAGAAAGAAAGCGAGGAAAAGGAGGTGGAATTTGATCCGCTGGGGGCTGAGATTTCCCATGACGCACTGGGACGAGAAGCTTCTGTCTCGGTGTTGTGTTCATAATGGGACGCCGTTATAACGTACGTGGGCATCAGACATTATAGATTCAGAGACTGAAAATGTCAATACAGCCTTATTTCGATTTGTAAGATAACGATACTATAAGGTTTTTCGTTATATCTACTGTATCATAATATTTGCTGTTTTGTCTGTCTTTATATTTATCATTATATCAATCATTCTGTCTGTGTGTAGTTATATATAGTTATATTTGTCATTATACAGTCGTGGTCAGAATTATTGGCACCCTTGGTAAATATGATCAAAGAAGGCTGTGAAAATTAATCTGCATTGTTAATCCTTTCGATCTTTTATTTTAAAAAAATCACACAAATCTGACCTTTCAGTGGATAATAAGAATTTAAAATGGGGGGAAATATCATTATGAAATAAATGTTTTTCTCTAATATACATTGGCCACAATTTACGGCACCCATTTATTCAATACTTTTTGAAACCTCCATTTGGGGGTTTAACAGCTCTAAATTTTCTTCTATAATGCCTGATGAGGTTAGAGAACACCTGACAAGAGATCAGAGACCATTCCTTCATCCAGAATCACTCCAGAGCTTTTACATTCCCAGCTCCATGTTGGCTCTTCAGTTCACTTCACTAATATTCTACAGGGTTCAGGTCAGAGGACTGGAATGGCCAGCAGAAGCTTGGTTTTGTGCTCAGTGACCCATTTTTGTGTTGTTTTTGAGGTTTGTGTTTGGATTATTGTTCGGTTAGAAGATCCAAACATGGCCAAACAGAGTCAGTCACTTGTTGATTTTTTATATCTGTTGGTATTTAATAGAATCTGTCATTATTTCTATCATTCTGTCATCATGTCTGACGTTAGGACTGTCGTTCTCTCTGTTGCTCTCGCTTTTGTTTATTCTATGTCCTTCTTTCCTTCTGTCTGATAGACTGCATGGCCTTAAAACATTCACACTTCAAGATTTTAAAACTACTTCAGTCTTTTTAGCCAGACTTCCTCAAGCCAACATCAAAGTTTGTCTTGACAAGATTTCTTCATCCAGTTTATCTTCTTTTTTCTCGCTCTGTTGTTGTTAATGACAATTAATCAACTTCAATCCTTGATTGTTTTCTTCATCTACGGCACCTCAAATATTCGACACCTGCTGTATATTAAGGATTTTTACACTACATTAATGTCTTCTTTAAGAAATAGAGTGAGCTAATTTGACAGGCAGAAGTAAAGAGAAAGTAGAAAAACAGAACAGCTTGCAGTTATTAATTACCGAAATTACAGTCTACTTTTTTTAACCTCATTATAACGCAGACACATTTTAGGCAATTTTCCAGACGCAAATCCTTGACTTTAGGCAGTGCTCCGAAAGGCAAATGCTAATGAAATGCATATAAGATGTAAATATTGCACACCAACACAGTGTGAAAGGTAAATTTGCTTGGGAATTTATGTGCAGGCCAACTTTGATCTCACAGCATGAAGATTCTGCATAATAACAAGCTCCTAACGGAAAGTAGGCGTGGTTTGTTGCCGGGGTCTCTCAGGGGGCCAATCAAATCACAACAGTGTTTTGTCAGCCAATAAGCAGAGCCGTGATAACAGCCAATGAGGCCTCTGGTGACCACAATTAAAAACACAAAAGGAGAATTCCTCCAGTGAGAGTTTGAGCGTGCTTATGCAGTCAAACTCTCTTCCATCTCTCTCTCTCTTTCTTTCAAGCAGCCGAGATATATATTCTGTGATATTTCTTTACAGCAGGGCAAATTAAAAAGAAATACTGCTCCCGCTAAGAGAAACGCTGCTGCGGTCTCTTTCTGGATCTCTCTTCTGTGGTTTCTCTGCGCTCATTTCCTTTTTCTTTCACTCATTCTCGGTCATCTCTTGCTCATTTTTTTCTTTCATTATCACGCTCTGATCCTTCCTGTGCTCTCATTTTCTCCCATCACACCATTTCTTCCCTCCTTTACCAGCTCCCTCGTTCCCTGTCCTCTTCTCACTCTTTTCTTCAAACTATCGACCGTCCAGTTCCACTGTCTCACAGTACACCACAATAAACTCAATACAAACCACATTAGAACACAATATACACAACTGAATGCAACAAAATAAAACTATAGCAGTGGGATTTCATTTTAATGTTATTTCAATTATAATGTTTTGAATTGGCTTCTATTTTTTGGTTTTGGTTTTAATTTTTAATGTTACTATAAGTCTTTTTTGTCATTTTTATTGGTGTTTGCATTTAGCTTAATTTAAATTTTCAGTTTTTACTTTGACTTAAACCTTTTATTTTTAGTTAGTATCTAATTTTCATATTCATGTTTTTTTTCATTCTAATATTTGTATTGTATTTTTGCTTTATTTCAATTGATGAAAAATATTTTCTGTTTTATCTCAGCTTTATTTCAATGAAAACTATTTTGAGATGCAGGAGAAAGCAACAAAAGAACACAATACCTTAGAAAACAGCATAACACAGCATACAGTAATTCTATAGAGCAACTCAATACAGCACAATAGAAATACACAGTAGAATGGAAAAAAAGCAGAATGCAATGGCAGTGTTTAGTTTCAGTTTTAGTCATTTTTTAAATAATTTAGCAACAAACTAATTTTACTTTAGTTAGTTGCAGAGAGAGCATTTCTGATTTTCATTCAAGTTTCATTTAGGTTTTTCATCTAGTATTTATGTCTTATTTCATTTCAGCTTTATTTCATTAATGAAAACTATTTTAAATAAAAGTTTGTTTATTTAGCAATAACAATACAGCACAACAGTACAGTACAAAGCATAATGCTGCAGAATAACTCAACAGCTCAATACAATAGAGATACATAATGGAATACAGAGCAGAATAGAAAACAGACCGACACAACACAACTGTCTCTGGTCACTCCATTGGTGGGACAGAGAGGGACGGTTTGGATCAGTCCTGGCAGCTGTTCAGGATCTCCCTCTCTTTCTCTTTCTCTCTCTCTCTCTCTCTCTCTCCCTGTCTCTGTCTTTTATATTATGCTCTTTTTTCACATCTTTGTCTTTTCACTCTGTTCTTCCATTACAGCAGAACTGACGTGCTCTCTGGGGGTTCGGCATATAAGCTATCCTTCTGTGTGTGTGTGTGTGTGTGTGTGTGAGAGAGAGAGAGTGTGTGATGAACTAACTCTCCTGACTGCCTCAGGATCACGTCTCTGAGGATTTCTGGTCAGAAGGAAGATTCTCTGTCAGGTCTCTCTCTCTCAATCGCCTCAGTGCTGTAAAGGAGAGAAGTAGGTCGTCTCACCTCAGGAGAAGTGAAGTGTGTTTACGTGCGAGTGTGTGATAGTGAACGTATTGTTATTCCAGCGGCACGCTGAGGTTTTTGTGTAGTGAAAGCTGCAGTAGTGTGTAAGGACTTGCTGTCTCCTGGTGAGGAAAGATGTACAGATGTGTAAGACGGAGATTTATGATGTCAGTTTGTGCGTGTGTGTGTGTAGAGGACTGTCTTTGTGACTGAATCTCAGATTTCCGCTCACAACAACACAGAGGTGTAATCAAATCCAACAGAACCTCACAGTCCACAAAACAACAAAGCCTCAACATAGGCCTGTCACAATTATTACATAATTGTTGAATAGTTAATTTTATTTATTTTTAATTGTAATTTTTATTTTTTTATTTTATTTTTATTTTACTTATGCTTGTATTATGTTTTTCCCTTTTTTATTGCTTTTATTTAAATTTTATTTTATTTTTATTTAGTTTTTTACTATTGTTTATATATTTTATTTTTAATTTTATTTAATATTTTATTACATTTTTTATTAATGCTTGTATTATTTTTATTTTATATTTTGTTTTATATTTAATGTAGCATTTTATTTTTATTATTCTATTTCATATTTTATATAATTAGTTTTTTATTTCGTTTTTAATATTGCTTATTTTTCATTTCATATATTAATTTGTTTTTAATAATGCTTGCATTTTTTTTATTATTAATCTTTTTTGTAAAAAATGTAATTTTGTATTACTTTTATTTTATTCTCCGTGAATGCCACCCCCCCCAAGTATTGGAACAGTAAAGACAAAATTGCTCTATTGGCTATGTCAAGACATTTACAGAAATTATTAAAAGGTGAATATGAGACAAAACTACAGAATGTCAGATTTTATTATTGGGTGATTCAACACATAGATGTTTTACCAGCTAAGAAGTTCAGCACTTTTAGAGTTTCATCCCTCTATCTGATGTGAGCATAAGTATTGGAGCAGTTGCCTCTCAGGTCTTTCTAAGTGATCAGCTGTGTCCTGTTGCATTAATTCTTCAGATATTAAAAGCAGGGAATGTGTCGTATCAGTTATATCCATTACTTCTGTATTCTGAATCTTGCATTCTTACAATCATAACAGCCTTACAGCAACATAGCCAGGACAATACAACCAAACACAATGTGACAATATTCAACTCAGGGAACACCTTTAAAGACAATCACAGAGATGGTGTTAACATCTCTCTCTGTACTTCAGCATAAAGTAACTCAACAGTTAAAATGATACAGCACCGGCTGCACTTCGCATTTCTATCCATAACGACTCCCAGAGTGCATCTATGTCTGCATTATGATGTTTCCAACCAACAGAGCCTGAAAACGGTTCCATTTCATTAGTAGGCCTACAACTTTTTCGTCCACAGCTCGATTTGAAATCTTGACGGCTCACATTACGTTTCCATATTTGCTAGCATCTTAAAACTTTAATCTACGAATCCTCCTACTCCTCATTAATAAATGGTTATTCCAGGAATCGTGTTTCTGTGAAGTGAAGATTTGCTCTCTAAAATCAGTTTTCATTGGGGTGTGTTTGAGGGCGTGTTTTGATTTGAAACAGGTTTTTTGCTTCAGTGACTGAGCGGCCCGCTTTTAACGTTAGTGGCTGCAGAGGCGTGAAATCACAAAGTAAAATATTAAAGGACGGAGGGTGCTTTACATGCTAACAAAGACTGGCGTGTCTGTGACACACATAACTGCTGGACTAGAACATAGAAATGTGGTGTCTGCATGCTTTGTCTTGATTGATGTTTAATATAACCTTGAGCGTGAACACGCGCCTTCATGTCACCAGGGTTCGGTTCTCACTGTGCCTATTATTCCTACAGAGATACAGATGACAGGGACAATGTCGTTTTGGAAACTGTAACACAAAGGCGGACAGCATGAAGCTTTTCTATCACGCTTTCTGTTTCATTTTATTATTTTGGTATCTTGTATCTTGCTCTGTTTTAGTCAGTGTTTATAAAGAAAGTTGTTTTATTCTGCTTGTAAAATTCGAACCTAAAGCTGAAACAAAAATACTGAGTAGAGATGAGTGATATTTAGGCCCTATCGTCTATGATAGTAAATGTGCGAGCTGACATATATGTTAAGAGATTCATTTTTTTACAACAGTTCAAAATACAAAAAGTTATTATTGAGTGACTTACATTTTAGACACAATATTGTCTCTTTATTTCTGTTTCATCAACAAAAATAGTTCCAAACAAAGCACTAGACCTGGAAACAGGGCATTTGAGTGGGAACTATAAGGTACATTTAGTTTGAGAGAGGGGGTACTATCAGAAAACAAAAAAGTGTTATAAGTGTATCTTCAGCTTGTTTTCGTCTACACTAGTGTTTTCACTGAAACAATCTTCGTCCACACTAACCGAAAACACATCGCATGACCATTCATGCATGTACAACGACGAGCATGATGTGATTGTTTACACGGTCATCAAGGATACACAGAGTGAATGTGGGCAGCCATTTTCAAAAGTCTCTGTTTTGGTCCGTTTACACTGAAACGCAACCCCAGAGTTTTAAATACTAAAATGGGGTCTGCAGTGTTTTCGAAAGTCTCTATTTTTGAGGGTCGAAAATACCGGAGTAGCGTAAAAGACAGGCGTAACCATAGCAAAAGTTATGCGATTTTAAAATGAAAACACACTAGTGTAAATATAGCCTCAGAGGAACACTGCGGTATTTCTTTCCTGAATGACAAAAATCAAAAATCTGTTTTTGAAGAAATCAAGTCAAAAATCAATGATCCATTCATGAAGACAGCCACTTTTGAACAAATCGTTTGAATGCATGATTCAATAAATCACTCAATTAAGACCGGCACTTGCCGCCACCTGCTGGCGTTTTCAGCATCATATTTATTTATCCATGACAGGCCTAAACCAGACAAGGTACCAGCATAAAAACACAATTATTTATCGTTATCGAAAAAATATCAAGAATAAATTTTGTCAATATCGCACACGTAATACTGAGGACAAATCTTGGGAAAGTAAGTCCAAATAGGCTTATAAAAAGTACTTTACCTCAAGTTAGAAATTAAATACAAAGAATGTGGGTTAAAAGGGTTATTGTGAAAGAAAAACATGAATTGGGCAGATTGTGAGGACGGACGGTAAGGATAATGTTTTGTATGGCTCCTCTGTTATAAAAAATATGCATTCAGATGGCAGTTCATTCAAACTGGAATGAGGGACGTAATTCTATTCAGATAGACGACAATGTACATCCTGCAACTAACGGTTGTCGCTCTTCCTATAATTGTTTTATACTAGATAGCAAGGCCTTTTTATGAGACTGCAAATTGGTCCAGTGATGTCCTGAGGAAAGCTGAATTGAAGAGAGACGTGGGGAAAATGTCTCGGAGCAGATTGAAAAACACATGAGAAGAATACAAGAGAATCAAGTCCAAGTCAAGACTAAGTCCACATGCTCCAGAGTCTATGACAAGACTAAAATCATAAAAATATGGTCTTGGACTCAAGAACTGAGATCCAAGTCCAAGAGCATATTTTCATGGTTTTGGTCTCAGGAGCATGTGGACTCTACCCTCTTCTGGTCTCAGTCTTGATTTGGACTCAAACACTGCCATAATGTTCAACAAACTGTTTCTGAAGAAAAATCTGAAAAGTCATTATAGTTCATTTATATTTCTATAGTGACATTACATTTTTGCACTGTTCTGCTCTACGGTATTTAACTGTCTAAAGATAGCTTTCGTTAGAAAGAAACTTGGTCGCAAGCCATGGCAATGCTCAATAGGTGAGTGATTCATTATCCTTATTAATCCATTATTGGTTCATTATGATTCAGTCAAAGTGATTGTATTCTGTAGTTACAACTAACTGTAAAGGCAATGGGATTTCACTGGTCAAATAAATGGAGAACTATAGATGAATTGTTCTATATTTTAGTCTTTATACTTGTCATAAAACCCATAATATCATACATGCGTATATTAAGAAATATATCACTGGACATGACGCGATTGTAAAAGAACTGCAATGAGAATATAATTTAATTTGTAATTACTAGGTGAAAGGAGCATGTATTTATCATAGTTTGGTGAATTTTTGCAGATAAAATCCAGCCATTTTGATATTTCCGCAGGCAGATTTCACAACTGGTTCAAGATTTGTGCAGGCATTTGCTTTATTGATGAAGCAAAATCTACTTGGTTTGAAAGTGTGCTCTGTGATCTGTGGTTCATACAGTACATTGCTACATTTTCAGATGTTTTGCCTACAAATTTCAAGCTTTAATACTGCAAGATAATTTATTGCCTTTTTAGCAAAATCTGTATTCAACTGGTCTATTTGAGGGTGTTTAAAAGTTTTTCTTATGTTTGATCTTTCTCTCTCACAAATAAACACACACAGGCATACTGAAGTTCAATAAGAGAGTGCGTGAAGTGAACGCACCACATCACACAACACAAAACAGCACAGCTTAACTCATCCCACCAGAACAACACACAATAACAGACCGGGCATGACAAGAGGGAATCACACAACTTTTCTCTCTCGCATACTTGTTCTGCCTTTCTTTGTCTTATGCATAATACATACACTCTCCACTGGTAGCTTTGAACTCACTGTCCTCCTGTTCCGCTCACTTTTTCTCTGAGGGCTTTTGCTCTGCTTCTGCGGGTCGCATGATTGCATGAGGGACCTCCAAATCACAAATGTCCCCTCAAACACACACACACACACTGTGCTTGTTAGCGCTGTCCGTTTAGCCGCAGCATGTGTGAAGGAAACCAGAGTGTGTGTGTGTTCAGAGGTCATTGGCTCAGACTGACAGGATGCTTACAGAAACCAATGCCAGCAGCAATAAAGATCCCGCTCCAATTAATGACACCAAAACAAGCACACACACACACACACACATGCGTAGACCATCAGAACTCTCTGTTATGGAAATTGCCATTTGTTCTCCCTCAGTTCCTCTATGCGACACTCAGAATATTGGATTTGTTGTCACACAGAGATGAAAAAACACATAAGCAGTAGCTAAATTAAAAATAAATCTCATTTTAACAGTCTTTCTGCAGTGCTGTCTGACAGTAAAAGTTATAGAAATAACTTCATCTGGTCCGTTTTTGATGGTATATCCTTATGTGAAGGATAAAATTAATGTTTAATGAAGGGGTTGGGAGTAAGTACATTTGTCCAAATAAATGTCCAACTTGTGATTCCCTTTTTACTGAGAAACAAGCATTGTAGTATATATTCACTTGGTTGTGTCTAAAGCTCACTTGAATTGGTTCTAGATCATTAGACGTGACGTTATGGTGCCTTTGAGGCCTATGTGAAGCCAGTTTTTGTACCTTCATGCAGAAATGCTGTCTGTGAAGTCATTGACTGACTGGGCCATTAAATAACAAGGTTTAAGTAATACATATTCCATTCCAGTCATGTCTTCTTGGACCCCAATAGGTGACCATTTTGTTGCTTGTTCAACAACATATCACAATATTGCTTAAAGGGGTCATCGGATGCAAAATTCACTTTACAAGTTGTTTGAACATAAATGTGTGTTGGAAGTGTATGTACACATCCATCCTATAATGATAAAAATCCACCCAGTGTTTTTTTTTTTAAATCCCTATTTTAAAATCCCCTTTCTCAAATCAGGCTTTTCTGAGATTCCTGTCAGAATGACGTAGTTCTGTACAGACCACTCCCACGATGGTTGATTGACAAGGTTGTCTTACCTTAGACCCGCCCTGAGAGAGCTGTCATCAGTCCGCCATTGTGTCAACTCTGGTGCAGCGGAAGACAAAAATGTCTCCGATTAAGCGATTGAGGTGCTTTGTTGTTGGATGTAATAATGAACATAGTCATTTACTCCCGACATCTGAGCCGCTGAAGACACAGAGGATTAACGTTACTTTCGTTTTGAAAGGAATGTGCCGATCCCGATCTACCTAAATGCGTCTATGTTCGCGCGAATCATTCGTGATCCTGCTTCATCTACAGAAGAAGCGAGTGTAAGGGTTTTAATGAATCTTTGCAAATCGCCTTTCCTAATAATGTGCTAGTAGCCAGTTTCGCGGCTGAAGTTTACTGTCTGCTCGTCACCCCATGGAAGAGAGGGGCAGGGTCAGCAGAGCTCATTTAAAAGCATTTAAAGCAAGGACAAAAAAAAAATATCTCGCTGAAAACAGGGTAAAAGGGTGTTTTTTACACTACCATTGAGAAATTTTAACCAAAGTATGTTATAGACTTTTCATTAAGACCCTAAAGAATCATATCAACTTGTGTAAAATGGGCATCTGATGAGCCCTTTAATTGTGATTGTGTCTTCCCTTACAAAAATTTACCATAGTTTTGTTATGCTAACCATAGTTTAACCATGGCATTTGTAATAAAACTGGTTATACAAATGCATCTGCCAAAAAAAAAAAAAATCATGGTTACTACAATTTTACTATAGTAAAGCCATGGATAATTTTCATAAGGTTTGTTCTAGCTAGGCAAATTAGCCTTTATATACATTTGTTATTGATCCTATACTTATTAAACTAATGTTAAACAAAACGAATACTTGTAAACAAACTGATAAATTTAGTATGTAATACTTGACAGTATTGTTGTGTGGTAAGTGGCTTAGGGTTTATACTAGGATAGGAGGCTAACTGGCTAACATATGCTAAGCTAGTATGGTTAGCTTCTGCGCTTATAAAATGTAGTATATCTTTTAAAACATTAGTTTGTTCTTACTCTTAACTTGCTTGGTTAAATAAAGGTTAAATAAATTCTACCTTATAGGCCTAAGTATTTCTACCATATATGTTACATATAACAAATGAACAACTAAACATCATAGTAATGCAAAGTGTTTTTATACAGTATCCTGGGTATATTGGGTGATGGTTAGCGTGGTTATTGTGGTTAAACCATGCTAACCACAGATTAACCTTGGTCTTGTTACACTAACCATTTTAACCATGGTATTTATAGTAAAACTGTAGTTATACAAATGTTAACCAAATCGGCTTAAAAACCATGGTTCCTACACTTTTACTATAATAAAACCACCAATTTTTGTAAGGGTTGACTGAAGGTCATTTCTAATTGGTTAAAATCTCTCCCCTATCATAAAATTTCACTTGCATTAGGTATCAACTACTGAAATGTTGGTATTGTGACAGCACTAATACACATACAGACATTTAGAAGAAGTGCGTCAGTCTGGCTTTTCTTAAATGTGAAACTGAAGTGAAAGGATCATGCCGTGGTCTATGGATATCAGATCTCACATACACTCTTGTCATTAAGAATTCTCTCTGTTATGGAAATGCGGTTTGTTCTACATCACTTCCTCTCTGTTTCTTGGAATATTGGATTGGTCGTCACGTTACGCACACGCATTCAGATGCAGTAGAGCGCTGCGGCTTTTCTTAAACGCGGAGCTGTCAGAGAATAGATTATAATGCAGTTTTCAGATAACGAAATATCAGCAGATAAACACACACACAAACACTTTCCATTAGAAAAGAAAACAAAGCGTGATTTTTCAGTGCAGTTTTTCTTTTGAGTATTTGTTGTTTGTAAATGAGCCGAACACAGGATTCCAAGTTCATTAATGTTTCCAAACTACATTTTGCAAAGCGTGACTCGTAGTACATCTGTTTTGTTAATGTTTGCGTGACTTGTGACTGGGAAATATGTCATGTAGTTATTTTAGTGTGCAATTGTATTGACACTGGCTTGTCATAATGGCTTTGTGTATTGATAATGCTTTGTGCTTATGTGGATAATGGCTTTTTATTGATAATATTTTGTATTTTTGTAGTTAATTAGTGAGTGTCTGTGTGTGTTTTGTTGAGTAGTATGATCAATAGTGTGTACTAATAGAATAGTTGGCAATGTTTTGTGTTTATGTCCCATCTAGGACATTCTAAAAATGTTGGCTAACCTTACTTAAAGGTTGTGTTATTTTTAAATATTTTTAATGGAAGGCATAATGATGTTCTTTGTGTTTGATTCAAGTTCCCACAAAGTTATGTGAAAGCGTTTTAGCGCAACATTGCAAGTCATTGAAGGTTGGGTATTAAACTAAAAAAAAATATTGTTATCGATTTTTAGAGTTATAATAATAATTGTTCAACAAATGATCCAAGTAACATTGTGTTACCTTATATTAAGCTGTACTTTATTGAACTACATATTCAATTACACCACTTGCTAAGTGCATGTTTTCAGATATGATATACTAACATTTAAAAAAATGTAAAAAATTAGCCAATGTTACAAAAAGCTGTATTTTTTTAAATATTGGTAATGGAGGTTAATATTTGATTATATTTGAAAAAAAAAAGGTATTTGAATTATTTGAAAAAGTTTTTAATAAAACATTATTTGAAAGTATTGAAGTTGTATTACTCCAAAGTCACCGTAATTATTAATGTTCAATGTAATATTGATGCCTTACCTTAGGTTAAACAGTATTTACGTTACATACAGTGTTACAGCGACTACGTCTTCAACAGCACGATTTGCTAGGTTACTAATACGAATATTGAGTGAAGTTTCCAGATAAGTTATGCTAACATTTATAGAAATGCATTGTTAAAATTGCAATAGCCTCATTTGAAGTTGATGTATAGTAGTCCAACTGGACATTTTAATATACCAATAACCAAGATGGAAAATTCAGAAAATGTTTGAATAGAATTTTTTTAGCTAGGTGGTTTTGATATTCTCTTTGTGTTTATGCACTGCGGTGTTTGTGTTGGCTTCATGATATGCGTTTTTATTGTATTGTGTAAAGTCTCTGGCCAGCTGAGCCAGAGATTTGGTCAGTTTAAACAAGGCTTTAGGGGAGACAAGACGCTGTTTGCGTACTGAACCTTGACTGCTCCAAAATGCCTGCTGGTTTTAATCTGACAGACTGTCTGTCAGTGTATGTGGACACAAAGAGAGAGAACAAGAGTGTGACGGAGAGAGAAACCGAGATAAATAGTCCCGGAGAAATAAAATAAGCTGATCTCTGCATTTTGAGTTCTCGTGTGTGTGTGTGCCTATTCCAATTTGTGAGACTTGAGTTGGTGAGTATGCTGTAAGATATCATTAGAGGTGGAAGGGGATGTGTGTGTGTGTGTGTGTATGTGTGTGCTGAGTCATGTGTGGGCTGACCACAGCAACTCCATTCTGTATGTGTGTATTTTGTGTATGCATGTGTGTTTTTGTGTGGGCAAAAATTGGACTGTGTGTGTGTGTGTGCATGGTAAGGTCAGCATCGCATTTTTGTGGACTGGAACACATCCTAACCATCCTGCAGGGCACACACAAAACAATCAGTGTCTAAAACTAGAGTTGATGTACCATACCAACACACACACACACATGCAAAATGCCTCACTTGCAAGCATGAACTCCCAAACACAACAAATTGAGGACATAATTTCGACTGCTATTGTTTTTGTATAAAGCTAATTATAACTTACTAACTCTAAACGAAAATGTAAGCATTTTTAGAATTAAAAAAAAAACTTATTTTTTCCAATTTAGGTCCCCAAAGGCTTTGTCAGATTCAACTTCTGGGGACGATTTTGTTCCCCAAGTATAGCTAAGTAAACCCACATTCACAGACTTCCTCTCCAGCAGCACTTTATCATAACCAGTATATTGCTGAATCCACAACATTTTGTCCTTTCTCAAAAGCTTTTTTAAAACCATGTCATATAATGAGTGTGTGTGTGTGTGTGTGTGTCATAGTTTTCACAGATTATATTTTTGATCTTTCGTTCTCTATAATTATTTTGTTCCTGACTTGCATTCTCCTGCTGTATTTCTTGTGTGTAGAGTGTGTGTGTAAGTGAATTTTCCTGAATTGCATCCTCTTGGTTTTTCTCTTGTATATAATTGTGTGTCAGTGTCCATTTTGAGACCTGGGTAGTGATGTCATTCGGCTTGCGGTTGCCTGGCTACCAGCCCTTCTACGGAACACGACTTCCTTTGCTTGTTTGATGTTTTTGACTGATCCCTAGTGACCTATGAGCTTTAGATGTGGAAGGTCAGGTTGTGTACTGTCATGTCATCTGCTCCTCCTAACATCTTTCTCTGTTTTTTTTCCTCTCTCTCTGTCTCCAGGATGGGTTTGGTGATGGGATGGCAGTGAGCATGGCCCTTTGGGCAGGCATATGGGCCATTCTCCTACAATTGGCCCTCTTGCTGTTCATCTCTCCGACTCCAGGCCACTGCCAAGGTGAAAGGTCCCGCCTAGAGTTTACTGAACCACTGTACTATGCGTCGGTCTATGAGAACTCGGCCGCCCGCACCTACGCTGCCAGCCAGGTGCGCATGGGTGTCCCTCTCCAACATCACTCATGGGAGGTGAGGTACCGCATCACCTCCGGGGATGAGGAAGGATTCTTCAAGGCCGAGGATTACACTCTGGGTGATTTCTGCTTCCTGCGGATAAGAACCAAAGGGGGGAATGCTGCCATCTTGAACCGTGAAGTTCAGGACAACTACTTGTTGACAGTGAAAGCTTCCATTAAGGGGGATACACTAGAGGCCTGGACTAAAGTTAGTGTACAGGTGTTGGATATGAATGACCTTCGACCACTTTTCTCCCCTACCACATATTCAGTTACCATTGCAGAAAGCACACCCCTACGCACCAGCATAGCTCAGGTCACTGCCACGGATGCCGACATTGGATCAAATGGAGAGTTCTATTACTTTTTCAAGGAGCGAATGGAGCTGTTCGCTGTGCACCCGACTAGTGGAGTTGTTTCTCTCAGTGGGAAGCTGGATGTTGACACTCAAAGCCGCTATGATCTTGAGATCCAGGCTGTGGACCGGGGAATGAAGCTCTATGGGAATAATGGCGTAAGCAGTACAGCTAAACTGTTTGTTCATGTAGAACGGATTAATGAACATGTGCCCACTCTGAGTATTGTTACATTAGCACCTGTATGGACTGAGAAGTCCCCAGTCATAGCTGTGGTCACTGTAGAGGATCTTGATGAAGGGACGAATGGAGAAATTGGAACAGTGAGCATTGTGGCTGGGGACCTTCTTGAGCTCTTCAGCATCAAAAGGACAGAGATGCCAAGTGAAGAACTGGTGGATGAGGAAGTCACTCAGAAAGGATCTAACGAGTTTGTCCTTCGTGCAACAGAGCAGTTCGATTGGGACAGTTACCCGTTTGGATTAAACCTCAGCTTGCAGGCACGGGATCGTGGGACACCTCAGAAGTTTTCTGCTGTGCACACGATGAACTTACGACTGTCACGACCTGCACCGGCGGAAGTCACATTTCAGAAGGACGAATACGAGGTCCTCTTGAGTGAAGTTGCCCCACCTGGAACTGTTGTCGAGGCTGTGAAACTCCAGCCAGAGCCAGATGATGCTGAGTACATCCTGACCCCATCTACTGATTCGGGGTTCTTCAGTATCAACACCATGACTGGCGTTATCAGCACGGCACGTTGGCTCACCCAACTCACACAGGAAGTATTTGAGCTAGAGGTCTTAGAAGTAGACAGTGACCTTAGGGTCAAGGTTAGAGTCGTTCTTGAGGATGCCAATGATAATGCACCGTCATTTGCTCAGCAGTCTTATGAGGTATTTGTCAATGAAAGTGTTGCGGTAGGCACCACTGTTGTTGTGGTGACTGCTTCTGATGGTGACCATGGGGAAAACGGGTACATCACATATAGCATGGCTAGCTTGACACCATTACCTTTTAGCGTACAGCAGTTCACCGGAGCAGTCACGACAACACAGGACCTAGACTTTGAATCATCTGTAGAGAGTTTTAGTTTTGTGGTTCGCGCTTCTGACTGGGGTTCCCCTTATAGGCGTGAGAGTGAAGTCAATGTCACTGTGCACCTAGAGAATGTTAATGATAACAAACCCCTATTTGAGAAAGTGGCCTGTGTTGGTGTAATCTCTAGAGACCTTCCAGTAGGTGAGGTTATCACCACAATGTCAGCCATAGACATTGATGAGCTAGAGCTTGTCAAATACAAGATCCTCTCAGGGAATGAGCGAGGGTACTTTTACTTAAATCCTGATTCTGGTGTCATGACCTTACATCACTCCCTAAACACTGCGGCACCCAAAAACTCTTTCAGCCTAAAAATTACTGCTACAGATGGGGAACATTTCTCTGATCCCATGTTTGTGAACATATCCGTAGTGCAAGGGAAGTCACCACCCAAGAGCTTTAGTTGTACCGAAACCAGAGTTGCCCAACGACTAGCTGAGAAACTTCTGAAGAAAGCCAAAGCTAGCAGTAAACCCAAAATGGAGGAGGGCTTTATTGACCTGTTCTCTGTGAACCGTCAGACACCTCAATTTGACAAATCCTTCCCAACTGACATCACTGTGCGCGAGGATGTACAAGTTGGCACAAGTGTGTTTCAGGTAAAAGCCCTTGATGGAGACACTGGGATCAATGGACAACTCTTATACGCCATTGCTGATGGCAACACAGACAGTTGTTTTACTATTGGAATTCTGAATGGCGTAATAAGCATCTTCCTTCCTTTAGACCGTGAGAGGACAGATCGCTATCTTCTAAACATCACAGTGTATGATTTAGGCCAACCCCAACGATCCTCCTGGAGGCTTCTTACAGTTTACATAGCAGATGCAAATGACAATGCACCTCAGTTTCTTCAAGATGGTGGCTACCAGGCCCGCATTCCCGAAAACACCCCTATTGGTACCGAAGTCATCCAAGTGGAAGCTACTGACAAAGATCAAGGTCTCAATGGTGAGATCCAGTATTCCCTACTCACCAGCACATCACAGTTTGGCATTAACAGCTCCAGTGGGATTGTATATGTTGCAGGTCAGCTAGACCGTGAGTTTGTTCCGTTCTTCGTATTAAAAGTGGAAGCGCGAGATCGAGCAGAGCGAGTGGCTCAACAGTTTTCAGTAACAACTCTTAAAATCTCTCTTGAGGATGTTAACGATTGTCCACCAGCCTTTATCCCAAGTGTTGTCAGCGCCCGTGCACTAGAAGACCTCCCAGTGGGCACTGTCATTGCCTGGCTGGATACGCAAGACCCTGACCTGGGACTTGGAGGGCAGGTGCGATACTCGCTCGCTAATGACTATGATGGCCGTTTTGAGGTAGACAAAACTAGTGGTGCCATTCGTCTTACCAAGGAGCTGGATTACGAAACTCAACAGTTCTTCAACCTAACAGTTCGAGCGAAAGACAAAGGCCGACCAGTGTCACTCCTGTCAGTTAGCTTTGTTGAACTGGAGGTGGTGGATGTTAACGAGAACCTGTATGCACCGTATTTCTCGAACTTCGCCATGAATGGATCAGTAAAGGAAAGCGTTCGGATCGGGACTTCTGTGCTCCAGGTCTCTGCAAGGGATGATGACACTGGGAGGGACGGCGAGGTGCAGTACTCCGTACGTGACGGCAGTGGTCTTGGGAGATTTACCATTGACGAAGAAACAGGTATGTGTTTATCATGTTTTTCATATTGAAATTCTTTAAAAGTCCAATGATGTCCTGTAAAGTGTTTGATATTTTGTTGAATATGTTGTGGCTTCCTTGTACAGTTATGTGCAGTCTTTCATTCAGTGTGTGGTAAAGGGATAACATGGTAAGGTAAATCTTAATTTTCAGTCACCTTATTGTGGCATTTTAAGTAGCTTACTTTGCTTGCATAATCACTAGGGAAAAAAAATAAAACAGAGTTATATGCCAATCACAGTGGCTTCATGGGACACATAAATGAAGAGTGAATAGGCTTCAGTAGTTTATCACCTCAGGCCAGTTAAACACTGCATTGGCCTACATTTTATTTAGGTCGAGTTTTGACAGTTGAGATAGAGGGGGAACGATTGAAGTGCGATTGAAATTTTGATTGTGTTATGGTTATTGTTTCATGTACTGCATTCAATTCACATGCTCTGTTTTGATGGGATCATTTGTTTTTGTTCAGTTTTGTTGGACAAAGTGGATATGTGTGTGTGTGTGTACAAATAATGATTTCTGTGTATGTGCTGAAAATGCCGAAAGTGTGTGTGTAGGCTACGTGTTTGTGTGAGGTTGATTTATGCGTTAAACCTCTGTCGGGTGGACTGAATTACCACACAAAGCTCTTTTATTTACATTTATTGCAGTTGTCATGTCATTCTGTCTGACCCGCACACTTAGCTTTAACCCTCATTTTTTTTCTCTCCCTCTTTTCTCCCACTCTGTCATTTTCTCGTTCCCCTTGACAGTGAGTTTTCTGTCAGTGAACCCGATAGTATCTGGGTTTTTATTAGTGTTGCTTCTGAAGGCAAGCATCACTATTAGTATTACTCATACTTAGGGCTAGGGATTTGATCAAACTCTTGACTGTAAGTGTGTAACTTCAGTATGACATCTGTCAACTGCATAGCAACACGTTAAAAACCAATCAACCACATAGCAACATCCTGGCATTAAACCACAACACCTATGCTATTTTTGTGTTTTGGAAGATTATTTCTAGTAGATCCAAGCAGGTAATAAACTGGTGCATGCTGGTTGATCTGCCACCATGATCTAAAAGCCATCTTGTCCACCTTGAACTGGTTTGTTTCTGGTGCAAGATGGTCTACCGCATAGCACCAGCTTATGTCCATCTTGGATAATCAAGAAACCAGCTACCAAGTTTCAGCCTAATTTTTTATTTTTTTCCATCAGGGGTTTGTAAAAGCAGTGCTGGATAGTAACTGATTTCATGTAATCTAGATTATATAATCAGATTCCAAAAATGAAGTACTTGTAATTAGGTTATATTGCATTTTAAAGTGCTCGTAATTAGATTAGTTACTTTCAATAGATTACATGATTGCATATTATCTACAAAATGGCAGTAAATTATTCATAATGTACTGAATCACCCTAATTATTATTTTTTCTCTCTTAAATCCCACCTCTTATATACATTCTGAAAGTCTTTATAGTAATTTCGAACACCAGCCATTAGTCAGGTGACTATAATAACACAGAAAATGGCCACACAATTAGTTTAATTTGACATTTTGTGATTTAATTAATTATTGGCTTTTCATCACCTCACAAAACCCCTTTTTCAGGGGTTTAATGAACTTCATGATGTTCATAACAAAGAATGTAAAATATTTTCTTACGAGTTAGGTCGAAAGTAAGCAAAAAGTAGTCAGAATGCATTACCTAATATGTGTAATCCAACATATTACTTTACTAACTACAATTTCCGTCATGTAATGTGTTATCAGCAATGGACTACAATTTGTAAGGGATTTACCCAGCACTGTGTAAACCGTGAGTGCGTTGAAACCGTGTACCAACCGGATGAGGTCTACGAGACTTGTAGCACAGTGTAAATCGAGAGACTGAGGGGAAAAAGAAAACGAGTTTTGGATGAAAGAGTTTAGGGTTCAGAGGCCAGAATGGTGTGTGTGTTTGTGCGTCTACTCACCCGCAAGCTGCCTGAAAATGATCTGGAGGTTTCAAAACGACCCTCAGATCTCCCGTGGTCTTTCACCTCTCCTTGGAATGAGGGAATCAGGAAAAAAAGGAGGGGAAGCCATGAATATCTGTCTTTCTTTTAAGACAGAAACGAGAGGGTTCACCGTGGCCTTTAAAGGGTATGAATCACACACACTGGTGCAGAACAGTCACCTTCTACTTTTTAAACCATGCTACAACTCGCTGACAGCAATAAAGCAAAGTATCTCCAGCTCTGCGGTACGAGTGGTTTAAAAATGTGGTTTTGTGAGATTTGTGTCCAGGCAGCAGGTGGATCAGTGTCTGTCAGGAGTCGACAGTCTTTGAGGATATCACACCTGTCTTTTTTTTTAAAGCTGTAGATCTTTCAGGTGTCATTTTAGGTTGTGAAGATCTTTCAGGTGTCATTCTAGGTTGTGATTGTGAGGTTTGAGGTTTACTTAGCAGCACTGAACATTCCAACAATAGCAAACTATTTTTTTTAAGTTTTTAATATTTAATATATTTTTACATATATTTTCTTTATTAGTTTGTGCAGTCATATATCATGTGCTTTAATTAATGAAGCGGGTCATCTCAGTAAAAAAAAACCTCAAATTTTTCAGTGCAGAACAGCTTATATGAGACATGAGCTTAATTATTCTTATATTAATATTAATCTTATATTATTACAACATAATAGAAGTATTATTATATTAGTTATATTAAATCATTAATTAATATTGTAAACATGCATCTTAAATCATAAATATCGTAATTAAATTATTAATATCACTGTATATGCAATGTATGTGCTGTCAAACGATTAATTGCATCCAAAATAAAAGTTTTATTTACGTAATATATGTGTGTACTCTGAATATTTATTATGTATATATAAATACAAACACATGCATGTATATATTTAAGAATAATATGTTGTTTATATATTAAATATATTTATGTATAATATAAAATATAAGAATATAAATATATAAATGTATATACATGTAAATATTTAAAAATATATACTCTATGTGTGTGCATTTTATACACACAATAAATATACACAGTACACATACATATATTTTATAAAGAAAAACTTTTATTTTGGATGTGATTTAATCGTTTGACTATATATATATATATATAGCTTCTATGAGGTGTATATAGGTGCAATGTTCCCTTATACTAGACCTGTACAGCGCGCGCACAAAAAAACTGTGTAACTTTTAATTTTAATGTGCTATTTATATTTGATTTGACCCTTGATGTAACTAAATGATGTACATTTTAGGTTATCTAAGAAAACATTTTTACAGTATAATACACTGCAGCTCAAATGTTTGTATCAGTAAATCTTTGAAAGACGTTTCTTAGGCTCATCAAGGCTGTATCTATTTGATAAAAAATACTGAATATTATTTCACAAAATAATATTGTGAAATATTATTGCAATTTAAAATAAAAAAATATATATTTTAATATACTTTAAAATATAATTTATTCATGTGAAGCAAGCTGAATTTTCAGTATCACATGATCCTTCAGAAATCATTCTAATATGCTGATTTATAATCAATGTTGGAAAAAGATGTGCTGCTTAATATTTTTGGGGACCCGTGATATTTTTCAAGATTCTTTGAGAAATAAAAAGTTAATAAGAACAGTGTTTATTCAAAATAGAAATTTTGTGTTACAATATACACTACTGTTCAAAAGTTTGGGGTCAGTACATTTTTTCTTTCTTATTTATTATTTTTTTATTAATACTTTTAAGCAAGGATGTGTTAAATGGATAAAAAGTGATAGTAAAGACTTATATTGTTAGAAAATATTTATATTTTTAATTAATGCTGTACTTTTATTAGCCTAATCAAAGAATCAAAGAAAAAAGGTTCCAAAAAATATTAAGCAGCACAACAGTTTCAACACTGATAATAAATCAGCATATTAGACAGATTTCTAAAGGATCATGTGACACTGAAGACTGGAGTAATGATGCTGGAAATTCAGCTTTGTTTTACAGGAATACACTATATTTTAAAATATATTAAAATAGAAAACCAATATTAGAAATTGCAATAGCCTAAGAGTTCACAATATTACTTTTTTTCTGTATTTTGATCAAATAAATACAGCCTTGATGAGCATAAGTGACTCAATTATTTATTAGGTTTATAATATAGGCCTAACATAATATAATATCATATAATATCAAAACAACTGAAGCATTTAAACTGATAGAAGAGAATAGAAAACAAACATTTAAACTGAGATCTGTAAGTTAAATATAAAAAACGTGAACATGTTAATTCTTATATAGCTATCTAAACATCACTATGAAGTACAGTTTGCACAGTACACCTGTGTGTGACTGTAAATATCTCAAAGAGTTTTGTTACCGTTCTGTGCCCATCATCCCCTATTTCCAGCACTTAATCAAGCCACTCTTCTGTAATACATGAGGGTGTTTTATTTCACATGCCACTGCGTTTGCTTTCGATTTGAGGTATTTCGTCCACAACCAGTGAAGTATTCAGTTTCTAAAGTGACTCATTTGGTGCACATCGTTCTCTTTCTATGAACCCTGTAAACCGCATTCACTGGTTCTAACGGCAGCAGCTCTATAGGGGTTTACCCGAGCATTGCAATTCTTTAGTTTCTTCTAGAATACAATCAAATAGCTTTCCCAACTCATTTTTGCGTGTGTGCGGCAAATTATTTCTCTGCGCGGCTGCGGTGGAAGAAGTGCTCGTCTGCGCGCGCACACAGCGTAGAGGGAACACTGTATAGGTGTATATATAGCTTCTATGAGGTGTGCAATTAATGTTATTAATAATATTACAATAATTATTTTACATTAAGTAATTCATATTGTGTTTCTTTGTAGTATTTTTCAATCCTGACTTTAAGTGTTCATATCCCCGATGGGACTGTCTGTCTGTTTGTTTTAACAATGAAAGATGGATTTGGAACCTGTTTGAAACACTTTTTATTTTTGGTGCTGCAGAAATTACACACTGTATAAGGCAAGACTTGATGGTTCAGCATCAAACATTTACATTTAAAGGATTCCCGATGCCTGTTTCTATGGTTGCAACCGTAAATGCGCATACTTCTTGGTTTTCTCTTAACCTTTTTTTCCTTCATTGTTTCTCCATTTCATTTAAACACACACATACATATACGTAAATGTTTCATCCATTTGCATACTCTCACACAAACTGGCCAAACCCAGGGGTCAAAGTTCAGGGAACCAGTGTCAAAGGTCATGCACTTTGGGTCACTCACCTGTCACTTTTCCAATGAGAAGTCTATGCAACTGTTTGCATACAGCTGTTGTGTGTCTGTATAGATCTGATGGAAAGAATGAGGACAGAAGAGGCAGTTGTACACTGCATGACATGATTGCATGTTTGCAAATACACACACACACTCAGTGCACACACATTTTGCAGTAGCACTAGCAAGTGAGGGTATTTATTGCCCTTGTTAGCTCTGTGCTGGCATGGGCCATAAATCACCCGGGGATGGAGCGCAACTCTACAGACGCAATTACAGCTTAAAGAGCACACGTGCACACACACAAATTGAGAGCAAACACTTCACATGTGTCTTTGTACATGCAATCATGACTTAGAAAGCAATTTTCCCCAACGCGCACACACACACACACACATAAGGAGACTCAGCTTGAAAACATAAGGCATGTTCCGACAAACACGCATGTTATATCCTAAGGATTTTCTGTACACTTACGGCCGAGGAGCTCTCTATGCATTCTCATTTGAGCTCGGAAGCTTCTATTGTTTGCACAGCACAAACAGCGTTTCAAGGCTGCTCAAATGTACACGAAGCATCAAAAATGTCAAACACAAAGTGTGAAAAAAAGCCCATGCTCATTACAGCCGCCGCTGAGCAGACGCTTTTCATCTGCAGGGACTTACAGTGCACTAATTGCACTGATGGTCCCTGCAGAGCGTCGTGGGGTTAAGTACTTTGCGTGCCACTGAAAGAGCCCTGGCTTACGCTTAGACACCCGGATCCTTTACTGTTAGACTGCTGATGCTGTACTTGAGTTCAGGTGTGTAATTAAGGGAATAGACTTACAGTTTATAATCACAAGAAATCAAAACGGACGCTGTTCACTTTTTTGAATGTAGCTTACTGCGTATGATTCATCAGTGTAAAATGTGCTGAAACGACATTTCTTTTCAGATGACATCATCGAGCCCTCGATGTTTTAGCCCTGCCCCTCCTGGCTCTTTTTAGTAACAGACATTTTTTTTTTTATATCCATTTTTTTTTTTATGGATCTAACTGACTCTACTTTAAAATGTATTACTATTTTTATTTGTTTGTTTTTAATTTCACTCAGAAATAAGTCACATTATGGAAGTATAATAATTGATTGCAAGCCTTTTATGTTGGGACTGGAAGCTTTAGACATTTTTACACATTCAAATTTCACTCTCAAATGTGTCGCATTATGAAAGTATATGGGGGTTCATGCATTTCATGTTGATTTTAAAGGTCCTTTAAGTTCACAAATTCCTACATTATGAAATGTCCTCCAGGGTTTATTAGATGCAACCTTTTCCAGAACTGCACCCTGTAAATGTGCATGTCATCTCAGTTTTGTCAAAATAGACAAACTGACGCTCTCGGCATCCTGTTTTCCGTATATGGGCTGCCATGTGAGATCTAGTGCCTCAGAGTCTTCCTATTGGCCATTCAAAGAGTCTGACCATGGCTCACAATCACATATTTCATGTTTTTTGTCACTTTACAGAGCCCAGGGCTCTCTCGGAGACAGGTGTGATATTTCAGGACACATAATTCAGTCATATCTGTCAGATAATTTTTTTCTCAGTGTCATTCCATAAAAATGGTTTACAGCAACTAAGGTCTTCAGACTGTGGCGCCCTGTTGATTTCAGGAAGTACTGTGATTTCAAATGGCACCCTACCAAAAAGTGCTAAAGTACTAAAGCATCTCTTTTTTATTTAGTAAGCAATGCAGATTCATATGAAGATACAATTTTTAAGTGTAGATCAAGGGGGCTGTCTTGCAAAATCTTACAAGTTAAATACCTAGACAGTCATTTTGGACATTGTTGATGCATTTAATTTTCAAATTGAATATTTAAATGTACTTATGATGCTCGAAATCAAATTAATAATATATGTTGCGTTTTATTTATTGATTTATGTGTGTGTTATGAGTTATTATTTTCCATTTATGTTTTAGTTTGTTATTTTAGTATTTCAAATTAAACTAAAATTAATTGAGAAATTATGCTTTAGCAACTGAAACACATAAATACATTTTTTTTTATAACAGGCAAAAATTACAAATAAAATTTTCTTAACCAATATTGATTTATATATATAAATGCTTATAGGTTTTTGGTGAGTTTTTGGCTCAAGGTCTGCATATAAAGTCACACCAGAGGTGTTCAGCTGGGATCAGGACTTGGCTTTCTGCAGACCAGTCAAGTTCTTCCACACTGACTCAATCAATCATGTCTTTTTGAACCGTGTCTTATACACAGAGGCACTGTCATGTTAGAATAGAAAAGGGTCCTGTCCAAACTGTTGCTATAAAATTAGAAGCACACAGTTCCCTAGAATATCATTATATGCTTAAACATTAAGATTTGTACTCTAAAGTAGTCAAACATGTTCATTAGAAGGGGGTGACCCAATATTTTTGACAATATAGTGTATGTATGTGTATCAAAGCTGTAAATAAAGAAAAAAATATTGGAGTAAGAACAAGTAAATACCATTCCATTTTTGAATACTTATTTGTGAAATTTACTGGCAATTTCTGAGAGAAAATTGTTTCTACATCCCCTTTTTTTTAATAAATGTTGTCTAGTTCAACAGTTCTCAAGGTTTTGAAACAGCCAATCTCTTTATAGCAAAGTACCTCCGTATCCGCCAGTCAAACTCTTGCGGTCAAGTTCATGTCACGTCATATCCAATCAAACGCTGAAATGACACTGTCAGCCTCGTAAATGTTACACAGGTCATCTTCATACACCGGTTTCACTCTGATTTTCGCAAAGGTTCAGTGTTTGGGTCATGTAACCTGATGTGATTGGATGAAACCCTGCCTTGTGCCCTGTATAACCCCGCAAGGCTTTGGCTAAATATAGGAGCGCAATAACATGGGGAAGTGGATGAGCACACCAAAATGACAGACTCAATAAAGGCTTTCTCTGTGTTTTGGTCCTTTCTTGTCTCCCTTTCTTTTCATTCTGACTGTCTTTTCTTTTTCTGTCTCTATTGCAAATTGTGCGTAGGAGTTTCTGAGATTTCTCTGCTGAAGTAGCACTGAACACAAGAGATGCGTCCTGCTTATGCAATGCGTGCATTTGCGTGCGCTAAAAGCATAGTGCTTAAGTGTGTGTATGTTGCGGAGATGTCTGAAAGTGAAGTTATCCATATGCATTATCTGAAAAACATCCTGATTCACATACATTTTTAATAATAAAAGTTGTAAAAAAAAATTGTTTTGACATTAGGATAACACAATTATTTTAGTATTGTTGATATACTGTTATAGTTTGTATTATTTTTGAGTATTTTTATACTTTCCATTTTCATTGAAGTTAAAAGTTTAGTACTTTTTTTTTTTCTTGTCATATTCATTTTTACTTCAGTTTTAGTTTGAGTACTTCAAGTTAAACTAAAACAAAATGAGAAATAATGCCTCTGCAACTAACTGAGCACTAACTTTTATATTTTATTTCTGTTAACACATATTCCACATTTTATTTATTTATTATTTATTTTAGTTTTAGTTATAGACAGTAGCACTGCAGGGAAATTACAAATGCAAACATTTATTCACAATAAAAAAATAATTCATAGTTCAAATATTTGAAAGTTAGGAACATTGGAGCTTTTTTCAGAAAAAAAACACATGAAACGCGTATTCACTGTAAAAATTGATTTCATAGTTCAAATGTTATTATTAAGATTATTGAAGTACATTTTCCAAGAAAATAGTTTTGTTTTTTTTACTTCAAAATTTAATTCAATGTCGATTAGTGAAATATACCTGCAATTTCTGAGTGAGAATGGTTTCTACACCCAGTATTTATTTAATTTTTTTTCCTAGTATTGAATGCACTTCTTGGAAATGTATGTGTGGTATCACATATGCCTGCTGGTGCTTACTGTATGTATACGTTAGCATGTCTCATATTTCGTTTTTGTCCGTATAATGTAAACCGCAGTGATTATGTATGCATGAGTGTGCATGAATGCACCGGCTCTCTTGAGAATGTCTTCCAGTCCGATGCCACTGTACAGAAATAGTGGGTCACTACAACTCCAAACCGTCATGAAATCAACCAGAAAACAACTTAAGCATTTCCGGTAAAGTCTAATTCCAGGTTGCTGCTTCGTTAAAGGACTAATCAGAAGTAAAATATTCTGCTCAAGCTCTAAATGCGTGTTTCTCTGTCCTAAATAAACCATCGACGTTAGATCTAATCATCAAAGTTGATTATTAGAGTCAATGCTTCCCTCTAGTACAATACCGACTTCACCAGCTGCCCACGTTCCTTTTCCTTTATTCAATTTGTTCTCTGTGGTACGTGATTTTCTTCATATTACAGTGAATTCGAAACCTTTATGGAGTTCAGAAATAGCTGCCAGTCGTTCAAAGCACAGATGATAGTGCTTCTCATTTGCTCGGAACCAATGATGTGTTGCAGCAGTCAGTGGTTTTCTTTTAACATTTTTCTCGTTCCACATCTTGGCCTTTTGTAAATCATTTGAAGTGGACATATCCACTTGAATATCAGAAAAAGGTTTGAGTTGAGTGATATTTTAATGTCTAAAGCTAATATAAACCTCCTCCACAGAACTAATTTGTAAAAACCAGTCATTCTGAAGTTCCTGGTGTTAAATTGATATTACGCATTAAAATATGTCCAGCTACACTGCTGGGTAAAATATGGATGAACCCAGCGAATGGGTTGTTTGGACCCAGCGGTTGGGTTACTGCCCAGTTGGTTGAAAACAACCCAGCATGTGTTCTGTCCGATATTTACCCAGCACTGGGTTGTATTTAACCCAGCATTTTTTTAGAGTGTATATTTAAATAATTTGCATATTGTTTGTTGGTTAGTTTTTAGTATTTGCATTATTGTGTTTTATTTGAAGAAAAGTTGCCAAAATTTGGGTTGGTTAGTCCTAAAAAAGGTTACTACTTATTTTCAGTAAGACTTCAGTGGGGTGGTGATGGCGCAGTGGATAAGACACATGCCTTTGGTGTGAGAGACCCGGGTTCGAATCCACTGTGAGACACCAATGTGTCCCTGAGCAAGACACTTAACCCCTAGTTGCTCCAGAGGCGTGCGACCTCTGACATATATAGCAATTGTAAGTCGCTTTGGATAAAAGCATCAGCTAAATGAATAAATGTAAATGTAAGACTTTTTAAAAGAGATGTTTATTTTTATTAAGCATGGATGCATTAAATTGATTGAAAGGGACAGTAAGACTTTTAATAATGTGCTCACAGATCCCATCTTTTGAACAGTATATAAGGTACCATAGTATAAAAAGACTGTTTAATTCTGAACTGTAGTGTAATTGGCAGAAAGATAAAAGAATAAAGAGTGCCTTTAAGCATGTACATTTTTGAGGATGTCAGTTTGACTTGACTTTGAGTCTGGAGTTGTGAGTTTCTATCAAACTGTAGGCTGTGTTATGTAATTGTGATTTTGTGAAATTGCGTTCTGTGGTTTAGAGTTTCGCAGGCATTTGTGGTTGGTACGTTGTGTTGGGCGGCACTGACTTAGTGTGGTTTTCTCAAGAGCTGTGCAGCTTTTTACGGTGTTGTGAGGCTGTGTTTAAGAGATAGTAAAGTCTGCTCCCTGTCATCACTTTCTTAACACCCTCCTTCAAAACCACAGGGATATTTTGATGCGACTAAATCTGTGAATTTCCTTTTGTCATACACACACACACACACACACACAAGCTGCTCTACCTAGACAGCGAATGTGCCTCCTACGCTTGTGTCTCACTCACAGGCTTACACAAGTGTCTAACACACACTGACAGATAACACCTTCTACACACACGCACATACACACTATACATCCTGCTAAAGTGTTAATTGGCTTCATTTTAATTTGATTTAAATAAAGGCTATGAATTTAGTGCATTAGGATTAGTGTATGTATGTGTGTTTTTGATGGAAAGACACTTTTGACGGTTTTCGGGATGTGTTATCCGAACTTCATTCAGGTTGCTAGGCTACGGCATGAAAAACGTTCCTGAATGAAGTATAATGTCCCACTAAACGCTCATGTGGTATCACAACACCCTGTTTCTAATCACTACAAATGCCATTTGTAATTACACTGCTGAGATTACAAAAGTGTTGGGTTTGTTCTTTCCCTGGTGGGTCCAATGAAAATGCACAGTTTAATACATGCATCTGAAGACCAAGCTAAGGTCATTTTTTAACCAAAAAATAGCATTCTGTCAATGTTTGCACTTCCATTCAAAAGTTTGGAGTCAGTGAAATTGTTTTAATGTTTCTAAAAGATGCTCACTAAGGCTGCATTTACGTGATCAAAAATACAGAAAACTCTGTAATGTTGTGAAATATTATTACAGATTAAAATAACTGCTTTGTATTTGAATATTTGTTTAAATGTAATTTATTTCTGTGATGCAAAGCTGATTTGCTGCTCAAGACACATTTCTGATCATTATCAGAGTTGAAAACAGCTGTGGTGCAGCAGCAGTTAATTGAAATAGAAATCTTTTGTAACATTATAATTGTCTTTACTGTCACTTTGATCAGTTTAATGCAGAAGTGTTCATTTCTTTCCAAAATACACAAAATTGTACTGACCCCAAACTTTTGAATGATTATGTCACTCAGTTATTATGTCATTCCAAACTTGTATGGCTTCCTTTCTTTTGGGAAACACAGATTTATCCAGGCTGCTTTTTTCCCATACAGTGGAAGTGAATGGGGACGGCCTGTCAAGCTCCAAAAATAACAAAAGCTCTATAAAAGTAGTACATATGACTCATGCAATACATTCCATGTCTTCTGTACACATAACTGTACACTTCTGTAGCTTTGTATGAGAAACATACATGAAATCTTCGTCAAACTTATGCATCTTGATGCATCATATTTGCACAATTTTAAATTAAATTTAAGTGAATAACATGTCAGTTTCAGTCTGTTCCTCACACAAAGCTTGGAATGTAGTGTAGAAGTCATATGAACTACTTTATGAAGCAATTTTTGGAATTGACAGCTCCAGTCCCCATGCACTTCTACTGTGTGGAATAAAGCAGCCGGGACATTCTGCCAAGCATCTCCTTTTTTCGTTCCACAAAAGAAAAGAAAACATAGGGGTTTGTAACAACTTGAGTGTGAGTAAATGATTTTTCAATTTTGGGTGAACTGTCAGAATTTATATTTTTGGGTGCTCTGTCCCTTTAAGAGACGATTTCAAAACTAATGTATGACTATAACTGTGCAGGGAAGCAGAGCTTTGACACACACAAAAGCACCAGGATCAATTATTAAACCAATGATTAGTCAAAGATCAAAGATTGGAAGAGAGATTACATAAACACAGAAAACCCTCACATTTCCTCTCATCCTAAACACGTCGCTCTTTCACTCCCTCCTTCAGCGAGACTAATTTGAGGCTTATTTGTATTCTGTTCTTAACGAATCTATAAGAGACCTGCATATTTAATGAGCTGACTATCTCGATGACACACCATGAGTTACAGTAAGAGGATGCTGGGAAAGGCAGGATGTAGATAATTGGGCTCTCATTAATAATTGATCACAGAGATTATGCCAATGAAAAGCATTACTAACACACATATTTGCACACACACACACATGTGCACGCCTCATGCCATCCGGCTGGCAATCTCTCATTGACTCATATCGTTCTCATCTAGGTCAAACAGCAGGAACACAACAACCGACGAAAAGCAAAATAATCTCCCCATTTCCACTCGTTTATTTGCGCTCGCCGCTTTCCTTCTTTCTTTCTCTCTCTCTGCCTGTCCTATCTGCTCGCTCAGCTCTGGCAGTAATATCAGCTTCCAGCCAGGACTGTGTGTGTGACTGCTTAGCTGTAGACTGAGGACAAAATTGTACACAAAAGCGAGCTAAATTTGACACAACCTTCCATTTGGAAGGCAATTATTAATAAATAAATAAATGAAAATGCAAATAATAGTGATAAAATGTATAATATTAAAATGCATTTTATTATTAGAATTCTTTATTTTAATGTTAATTAAAATATTTTTTTATTAAAATACAAAAAGAAATCTTGTAGTAGGGTTTGAGTTTTGGTTGTGTATAATAATTAGCTTTAAAAAACAACAATAGATGTCTAAAGAATGTCCCCTTTTTACAATAATATAATATTAAAATGAATTATTATTTAAATATTTTATTATTTTAAACGTCACATGTAAATGTCTCTGGAAAAAAAAAACAATACATGCCTATGGAATCTTCACTTTTAGAAGAATATAAAATTAAAACGTGTTATTAGAATATTTATTATTATTTTTATAAAAAATATAAAAAGCTCTTTTTAGGGTAGGGTTTAAATTTTGGTTTGTCTGTAATAATTATAATTAGCTTAATATAAAACAATATGTCTATGGAATGTCAATAATAATACTAAAATGCATTCTGTTATTAGAATTTTTTTTTTTTTTTTGTCTATAGTAATTATAATTAGCATTATGAAAACAGTAAATGTCTCGGGAATGTCTCCTATTATAAGAGTATGATATTAAAATGTATTACAACTTTAAAGGCGATTTTCTCAATATTTAGATTTTTTTTTGCACCCTCAGAATCCAGATTTTTAAATAGTTGAAACACTTTAAAGAATATAATATTAAAATGTATTATATTCTTAGAATATTAATATTAATTTTAAAATAATTTTTTTTATTCTATTTTGAATTTATAGTAATTATAATTAGCTTCGTACAAAACAATAGATCTCCCCTTTTAGAAGAATGTGAATGTGTGTGTACTGTATGTTGTGTGTGTGTGTGTGTGTGTGTGTGTCTGAAGTTGAATGAGCTGCTCTGGTTGGTGGTAATGGTGTAAGATGACTCTGGTTTGTCAGGGCTGGTTTTCCAATCTGTGTCTCTGATTGGCTAAAGTGAGTTTCTATTACCTCAGAGAGTAGAATACACTCTCTTCTCTGTCTCTCGTTCTCACTGTGTCCCTTTTTTTCATTGTCTACTCTCATTTTGAGGTTCCTCGGGCAGTTCTGCTGGTTTTCCGAATATATTGCGTGTGTTCTCACTCTAGCACAGAGAACTAAAGGATTTTATGAATCCTACAGGCTGACAGACTGAATTATTGATGTCACACACACACACAAGCTCAGGCTGTTTTTCAATTCAGCGAAACCTGATCTGATTCCTTTACCTGATTCAAGTCTGATTCTAGTTCTTTTGCAGAAAATTTACCATGGTACCTGTAGTTTCAGTCAAAACACAGAGGTATAAAAGTACTTAAAATTTATACAGAAATTATGGGGAATAAATAAATAAATAGGTATGCATGTATATATAACGCTCTATTTTTAGATATTATTTATATTTTTTATAAAAATGTATTTATTTTATATTTGCTTAATTTTATTTTTTTATAGACTTTTATTTCGGTTAGGTCTAGCTCAACAGTCCCACCAGAGCAAAGTCTCACTTTTTTGTGGCAAATCTGTCCCTGAGAATAACTGCTTTTTCCCCTTTTTTTTAATGTTCTGACCATGGACATAATTTATTTTTTTTGCCCCCAAGACTGAAGACCTCAGTTTACAGTTATATGGAGCAATTGAAAATGCCGGGCTGTTGTTGGGGTCAGAGGTTCAGGTTTTATTTTGTCTGTAGCCTGAGGATTGCTTTTTCTTCTGCTCTGTTTCTGTTACATGACTTATGGAAGTGACCTCCTTATTGATCTAAATTTACCACAACCTGTGTTCTGCTGTATTATCACAGAAAAACAGAGATTTTCAAAGGTGACTCACCACTAGCGTCACCACAGAACAGTGACGAGGTTTCCAGAACAGTCACCATTGGCCAGCCAAACAGGAAGCCCCGCCCAAACTCAAGCAATTGGCTGAGACATTGTTGCTGTGGTAGGCCCAAACAAACAGCAATGTTTTGACAGCGCCACACACTTTTCAAGAAAATTACCTGACAAATTGTTCGCTTGGTACATTAATCTGAAATAAAAGACAGTATTTTACCAATAAAACAATTCCATTATTCAGTTATAACATTCAATTATTCTGCAGTAATTTCTGCACCACTAGCATCAGAAAACAGACCTTCTGTAATAATGACTGTTTTCAAACAGGTTTTTTGGCCATTGGCCAGCTAAGAAGGAAGCCCCGCCCCAAACACATGCCATTGGCTGAGCCATTGTTGCCGTTATGTTTTTAATAGCACCAAACACTCTTCAAAGATAAACTGCTCAATTAGAATATTAATCTGAGATATGAGACCAAATTTGAACAGTATAGCAATTTACACAGCTCGGTTGTTTTAATGTTTCTGCTCTGTAATTGCTTTTTTGACAGCAATTGCTGCTATCAGAGTTAATATGAGTTTTGTCAGTCTCAGTGAAGAATGCATTGAAACTAAATTATCGATTCTGCCACTGTTTGACTGGAATTAAAATGTTCAGCTTGTGATGTTTTGGTGTTTTTATCCATTTTATATTGCAGGTGTCATCTACACTACAGATCTGTTGGACCGAGAGACGCAGGATTCCTATTGGCTGACGGTGTACGCTACTGATCTGGGAGTGGTACCGCAGTCAGCAGCACTACAAGTGTACATACAGGTAAATTAGTGTGTATCCTTTGTGAGGATAGATAGATAGATAGATAGATAGATAGATAGATAGATAGATAGATAGATAGATAGATAGATAGATAGATAGATAGATAGATAGATATATATATATATATATATATATATATATATATATATATATATATAGATATATATATATATATAGATATATATAGATAGATAGATAGATAGATAGATAGATGTGTGATAAATCTGTGTGTTTGAACAGGTTGAGGATGTTAACGATAACGCTCCCCTCACATCTGAGCCAATGTATCACGCCACCATTCCGGAAAATTCCCCGAAGGACCAGTCTGTCATTCAGATCCAGGCGCAGGACCCTGACGCCACGGCAACCGAGCCCCGCCTGTCATTCCGTATCTCCAGCGGCAACCCGCAGAACTTCTTCAGCATCAACCCGCGCACCGGTCAGTGTCCTGTCAATCAAACTCCTCCTGTGTGGTAGATATAATAAATTACTGTCAGTTTTAATAAGTTGAGTTTGTATGTGTGTCACTTAAAAAAGTACCATGGTACAGTGATGGTATCAGATGATCCATCCATCTATCCATCCAGCCTTCGTTATGTCCATCTATCCAACTTCCATCATCCATCATTCTATCCATCTATCTGTCCATCTTCTGCCTTTCTGACCATCCATCTATCTATCTGTCTATCTGTCTATCTATCTATCTATCTGTCTGTCTGTCTGTCGTTCTATCGTGAAAAACTCACAACACATCAATTTTCTGCAATGTGAAAGCATGGTCACCATCTATGGATCCTTCTGGAAAAAGAGTCCAGATAAATGTTACTGTATCTATCTGTCTATCTGTCTATCTGTCTATCTGTCTATCTATCTATCTATCTATCTATCTATCTATCTATCTGTCTGTCTGTCTGTCTGTCTGTCTGTCTGTCTGTCTGTCTGTCTGTCTGTCTGTCTATCTATAGTTCTATCGTTCTGTTGTGTCGTCTGTCTGTCTGTCTGTCTATCTATCTATCTATCTATAGTTCTATCGTTCTGTTGTGTCGTCTGTCTGTCTGTCTGTCTGTCTGTCTGTCTGTCTGTCTATCTATAGTTCTATCGTTCTGTTGTGTCGTCTGTCTGTCTGTCTGTCTATCTATCTATCTATCTATAGTTCTATCGTTCTGTTGTGTCGTCTGTCTGTCTGTCTGTCTGTCTGTCTGTCTGTCTGTCTGTCTGTCTGTCTGTCTGTCTGTCTGTCTGTCTATCTATAGTTCTATCGTTCTGTTGTGTCGTCTGTCTGTCTGTCTGTCTATCTATCTATCTATCTATAGTTCTATCGTTCTGTTGTGTCGTCTGTCTGTCTGTCTGTCTGTCTGTCTATCTATCTATCTATCTATAGTTCTATCGTTCTGTTGTGTCGTCTGTCTGTCTGTCTGTCTGTCTGTATGTCTATCTATCTATCGTTCTATCCATCCATCTATTGTTCTATCATCAATCTATCCATCAATCCATCCTTCTCTCTGTCTATCCATCCATCCATCTATCCATCATTTGTATATACTGTGATTTCTTTTTATGAGTGTTTTAGTCTTTGGTGTAGATAAAGCTAATTTTTCCTTCTTGTGCATTAATTAATTCTGCTCATTTAGTATTTAAATTCACTCATTTAAATATCAGCATCTGGGTGTGTGAGTTCTTGAGGTCGTCGCTGTTCTCCGCATTATGACATCATCGTTTGAGCCTACTGTAAATCCTGGCTGCTGATTGGCTGGTGTTATGGATTTGCCTTTGATTGACAGATTAATTTCATAGCTACAGGCCCTTCCCTCCAGCCACACGCCCCATAGTGCATGTCAGCAGGAAGCAGCGATCCTAATTAAAAACTTTGTAAAGGTCACAAAAGGTCAAGCTGTCAGAAAGACAGAAGGCAACAGCAAAAGGGACGCAGCCAGAGAGAAAGATCAGAAAGTCTTGTGAGGTTTGATGCAATAAATTTATTTTCATAAACTGCATTTCCTGAAAAACTCACAACACATCAATTTTCTGTAGACTTTTGTCTGTATGTGTGTGTGTGTGTTCGATCTTGTTACAGATCAATGTGAAAGCATGGTCACCATCTATGGATCCTTCTGGAAAAAGAGTCCAGATAAATGTTACTCTATCTATCTATCTATCTATCTACTGTTCTATCGTTCTGTTGTGTCATCTATCTATCTATCTATCTATCTATCTATCTATCTATCTATCTATCTATCTATCTATCTATCTATCTATCTATCTATCTATCTATCTATCTATCTATCTATCTATCTATCTATCTATCTATCTATCTATCTATCTATCTATCTATCTATCTATCGTTCTGTTGTGTCATCTATCTATCTATCTATCTATCTATCTATCTATCTATCTATCTATCTATCTATCTATCTATCTATCTATCTATCTATCTATCTATCTATCTATCTATCTATCTATCTATCTATCTATCGTTCTGTTGTGTCATCTATCTATCTATCTATCTATCTATCTATCTATCTATCTATCTATCTATCTATCTATCTATCTATCTGTCTGTCTGTCTGTCTATCATTCTGTCATTCTATCCTTCTATCTGTCGTTCTTTCTCTGTCTCTCTGTCTGTCTGTCTGTCTGTCTATCATTCTGTCATTCTATCCTTCTATCTGTCGTTCTTTCTCTGTCTCTCTGTCTGTCTGTCTGTCTATCCTTCTATCTGTCTGTCTAACTATCTATCTATCTATCTATCTATCTATCTATCTATCTATCTATCTGTCTGTCTGTCTGTCTGTCTGTCTGTCTGTCTGTCTGTCTGTCTGTCATTCTATCCTTCTATCTGTCGTTCTTTCTCTGTCTCTCTGTCTGTCTGTCTGTCTATCATTCTGTCATTCTATCCTTCTATCTGTCGTTCTTTCTCTGTCTCTCTGTCTGTCTGTCTGTCTATCATTCTGTCATTCTATCCTTCTATCTGTCGTTCTTTATCTGTCTGTCTGTCTGTCTGTCTATCCTTCTATCTATCTGTCTGTCTAACTAACTGTCTGTCTATCTATCTATCTATCTATCTATCTATCTATCTATCTGTCTGTCTGTCTGTCTGTCTGTCTGTCATTCTGTCTGTCATTCTGTCATTCTATCCTTCTATCTGTCTATCTATCTGTCAATCTATCTGTCTGTCTGTCTATCCTTCTATCTATCTGTCTGTCTGTCTGTCTGTCTGTCTGTCTGTCTAACTATCTCTGTCTGTCTGTCTGTATGTCTGTCTATCTCTCTCTGTCTGTCTGTCTATTCTATTGTTCTATCGTTCTATCATTCTATTTTTCTATCGTTCTGTCTATTGTTCTATTGTTCTGTCATTCTTTCTATCATTCTGCCTTTCTGTCGTTCTGAAGTTCTATCTATCGTTCTATTGTTCTGCAGTTCAGTTGTTCTATCTATCATTCTATCGCTCGCTCTCTTTTGCAGAGGTGTGAATTGTTTGATTTCAGTCTTGTATTCGTTTATTTTAGTGAAAGCTGTCTAAATGTTAATCAAACGGATGCAGGTCTGGCCTCTGCTCTCACCTACTCTAAGCATCATGAGATCTAAGCATCAAGGCCTTTCAGCCTGATCGTGTTTAAATGTATGTGTGTAACAGAGACGATTATACATCACCATCTAGCTGGCACACACACCCCTGCTCTGTTTGTTGGGCTTTTATTTGGAAACTTGTTTGTCTGTTTATGTATATGGATTACATGAATTATTGATGCCATGTCAAATATACCGAGCGCACAGAGAGAGATGAAATTACCGCTCTCGGGAAACTTCATTCAATTCCAGGTTTAAATAAAGTACTTGTGGAGAAGTATTGAGCAGTAAAGATGACTTTAGAGGTCATTTTATTATTCTCCTATAAAGCAGAGTTGCAATTGATGTTTCTGGGATAGCCAGAGTTGATTTGTATAACGTTTCTTTTCAAGTGGAGAACATGATGCACAGCTTTGAAAATTCAGACCCTGTTATATGTGTGTGTGTGTGTGTGTGTGTTTAATTAATGACATATTTGAGTCACTGGAGTTTGTGCGGGCCGCAAGGAAATGTTTATTTATTGACACATTTCTGAGAAAACAGAGCCAGGGTGTGTGTTTTTTGAAAGTGTGTGTGTGTAGTCAGCATGGTTGGAAGCAGATGTTATGAGGATATTTTGATGATGCACTGCAGCGTTTTGTGAAGGTGACTCCAAAACAAAACATCTTTAGTTCTTTCACAAGACTGGAGTTTGCACACGCTCCCTAGACACGTCTGCGCTTCTTGTTTGTGTGCTCCCTCGGCAGTCTAACACATCTGCTGGGACAGTTAAAGTTATATTGTAGTTTACAATACACACGTTGCCTGCGCTGAGAGATGTGTGGTCTCTTATGATAGTTTACACATGCTTCTGAAAGATTTCTGTACTGTCATGGGGGACATTGCTCTTACACTTTATTGCTTTTGCAGATGTGTTTGTAACTGAGGAGTTTATACACAAACCCTAAACAACTCAGTTAATCGATACCAGAAAGCCAGCCTCTGGTATCAATACTGAATACAGGCAACAACTAAAAGGCCAGAAGAAAAAAAGAATAAAATCTTAGCTCAGTCCAAAACTGACATCTTTTCAAAAGTATAACACAGAAACCGCAACACAGGGCCAACCAACCCCACCAAAAAAAAAAATATACATATATATATATATATATATATAAAATGTATTATTAATATAATAATAATATAATGATTATGGTGATGTTTATTATTGTTATTGATGTTATTATTATTACTAATATTGTTGTTACTATATAATTATATAGTAATAATAGTAATAATTCACACATCATAATCATACCTTTTATTATCATTAATTTAATATCATATAAAAAATAAACCACCACCAACAGCAACATAAAAAAGCATCATTAGTAGTACTAGTAGTAGTACTGGTGGTAGTAGTATTTTTATTATTTTGCTTTTATGTTAACATCAAACAATACTACTAATAATAATGGTGGTGGTTTATTTGATTATTTTATATTAATGCAAATAAAAGTATTATTTTAATAATTTGCAGATTCCATAAAAGCAGTTTTGAACTAATTTTAGTAAATATTACAATGAAAGAAAAATAAGCAATGGCTAAAATGGTCTTATTACATAGATTTATGAATGATAAACTGAAGCAAGATCATGTACTATTAATCAAAGCCTACTGTTGCTGATCCACAACACAGGTCCTCTATGGATTCAGTGTATTCTGTTGCTTATGTGCAGTGATGAATTCATTTAGACTTTCTGGGTTATACACAGCAGTGGGAAATTGCACCATTTGGAAGCGCGTTTAAGCTTAAGTTCAGAGTCTGTGTTCCCTAGTGCATCTACAAACAAATTCAGAACTGAACAGTTTATACACGCTCCCTGAACAACATGAGCAAAACTCTAGTATTATAGTTCATTCACCTCAGTTTACTGACACACTCCTCCATTCTCCCTAAACATTACAGCCTTCTGAACACACTTCCTAAAATCATGAGCCGTTTCTACACGCTCCCTAAGCATCATTTTGCTCTCATTGTGCTTCCAAACATCCCACCAGACGCTACACATGTTGTCTTGAACGGGTGGATGGATGGACAGATGATTGAATAGGTAAATATATGTACGGATAGATGGAGGAATGGATGTGTGCCAAAATGATGTTTTTGTCACACCTGCCAGTAGCGGGTGAATTGAGAATATGTAATGGCCATAAATATTTCTGAGTGGTCATGAAATGTCTTTTACATCATTTTTCATTTAAAAAATTGTGTTGATTTATTTATGTATTTGTGTGTGCATATAATATTTGTTATGTGTAATGCATGATATATATATATATATATATATATATATATATATATATATATATATATATATATATATATATATATATACAGTTAATTTATACGAAAAAAATAATTAAACAGCATAATTAAAATACTACATACACAATGTGTGTAATACAAATATTTAATATATATATTATACATAACTAATATGTAGTGTAATATCTAATATCTAATGATTTATATAAAATAAGTTATTTCCTTGCATATTTTAATTTTTCACATTTCATATTTTCATTATTATATTTTTTACATTTATAATTGAACATTTTGTATTTTGTAAATATACATATTTGTATCAATATAATATTTTTTATTCATTTATAATGTAAATTGCAGTGTATATAGTTAATGTAAAATTGTATCATTAAAAATCCTAAAGAAATGTATTTATTTAATTCTGTATTTTATTTAAAAACACACAATACATAACTAATACGTAATGTGTTATAATACATTATACATGTGTGTGTATATGTATTTATATAAAAGGTTTTTCCTTGCATATTTTCCCATTATATCATATCTTAGCCAGCATCTATGTGAAACGTTACCTCTCATAACATCAAAACTATTCTTTTTTGTGATTTTCTCTAATGCATGGAACAGATCATACATGTGTCCCCTATGGGATTCTGTAGGGGGGTAAAAACGTCTTTTAAAATAATTTTCCGTGGCTTTCCACTGAGTTAGAGCTAAAAGCTGCTCTGCAGTCAGTAAACAGAGTCTCCTGCAGACGAGGCGACAGCAGCTCAGAGTGTGTAAGATCACAGGAGGAGAGCTAAACACAAACACTTCCATCATTATTAGACAGTCGCTTCAGCCGAGCGCATGAACATCGTTTATTTCATTCACTTACGTCAGGTGAAACAGCCAGAGCCACACTGTCATTCTAGCAATTCAAACCACGCATTGTGTAGCGGTTCCTAACTGGATTTTATTCACTCGTCAGTCACAGTCTATTTGGACGGATGAACGGTCAAGTCTTCAAACTTCTACAACATTGCTTGTTTTCAGCTTTAAACTCTTCAAAAGGCTTGCGAAATCTCGCTCTTTCTCTCTTCTGCTTGTCTCAGCAGTAATTTGCGTCTCTGTGAATCTCGTCTGCAGGTTTCACACATTCGCGTTTGGTCTCCTCCAACCCCGAGTTCTCCTCCTCGTCTTTCCTCCCCCTCCGTCTCATCCTCTCTCATCTCTCTCTTATCCTCTCCTAACACCTTCCTCTCCTCCCTCTCTCGCTGCATCACCCTCCCATTCTCTCGTTCACAAGGTCTTACGTGTCTTTTTGTCTCTTTCTCGGTTTCTTACTCTTCCATTCCACCCCCCTGCGACTCCTTAACATCCTTCCGTCTTTCTCTCGCTCTGTTCTGTCTTCCTCCTCATGATGAAAGACACTAAGAATAGCGCTCTCTCTTTCTCTGTCTGCTGTGGCTCCGATAATCACTGCTTCTTCTACAGCATGTAAACACCCTGTTTTCTCCGTTCTTGAAGCAGAGATCTGCATTCGTTCTGCTCACCGTGATTGCGATCGATCTGATTATCCTCCATAATGGATCATTTGGAATAATAGACGACTCCCGGAGTTTTATCAAAAGCATCGTTCGTCATTTCTGCGATAGCATGGCCTGAAGAGCAGTAATAAGCCATATCTTTAAAGTACTTCTCTGGTGGTGTTTCTTTATAAAGCTTTACGTTTTATCTGTAATGTACTGACAGAATTAGGCCAGAAATACCCAAGAAACGTATGAACCCACGCACGACCAGTGATAATAATAAGAAATGTCTTTTGAGCAGCAGATCAGCGAATTAGAATGATTTCTGAAGGATCGTGTGACACTGAAGACTGGAGTAATGATGCTGAAAATTCAGCTTTGATCACAGAAATAAATTACATTTTAAAATATATTCAAATTGAAAACAGTTCAATTAGTTTTTACTGTATTTTTAATCAAATAAATGCAGACTTGGAAACCAAAAGAGACAAAACAGGCAAAAACAAAACAGGCTTTTGAATAGCAGTGTACATTTGATTAGTGACCTAGAAATAGTGCATAATTGTAAATAGTTCTTCTCATGATAACTTTTATTTTAATGGTTTAATATCCTAAAAAGATATTTTGAAAGCTTTTGTAGTTTGCATCCAAGTGCTTGCATAAAATGTTTTGTGCCTTACTGTTTGCAGTATTTCTTTGACAAGAAAACAGCATTAAAATTATTTCATATTTATGTATTTTTTTATTATATATATATATATATATATATATATATGTGTGTTATTTTTATACATTTTATGTTTTTTCATGAAGACGTGCACATTGAATAACTGACAGAGGGTGTTTACTTAAGATTACTCAAAGTATTAAATATTAAGATTATGATTAAGAAGTCATTAATATTAATAAGGAATTACATGAATAAATTATTATATTACAATAATCTCTTAATATATTTTTATATATAAAATTATTAATAAATTTAATAAATATTTAACTTTTTCATGTTTAAAAATAATATTTAAAATTAATTATGTATTGCATTAATGTATTATTAAATTAAGCACAAAATCAAGATGTAATCTGATATTGTTGATGTTATCAAAGGACATACACCTGAAATTCCTGGAATGATAAAATGACTCATGGTTAATTAATTTAATATATCAGTAATCCCAGTTTCTCTTGATAAAATAGTTATAATTAAAGCAGAAATACTGAAAATAACTGTTCAAGTACAAAAGGAGGATAAAAACTGACCATTTATGGCATTTACTTGATAAAAGTATGCATTTAAATAAACTTGTTTAATCATGTTGTTTATTAAAAATAATCTGTGCAAGACAGTGCAAAAGTTTTTCAATCACTGCAAAGGCTCGCTATAAATTATGGATGCCGTTTTGACATTTAGAAAAAGCGTGCAATTTAAAAAGCAGCATGAATCGCCTCTGTGCTGAAATCTGCCACTCTCTTGTTTCTTTGTCTTTTTCAGACGGCTGTTGATTTATAGATGCAGTGTGATCTCAGCATGTGTGTGTGTGTGTGTGTGGCCGGTTTACGTTCCTTTGGTGTGCGTTTCGAATTTATGACACCGACCCCACCAATGAATCACAGACACACTCATATGGGCCAATTCCCACCTGCAACCATTCGACGCACAAAACACACGTAACGCCGGCAGTTTCCAAAGGTTTTGATGTTATTTTTTATCCACAATGAGTTTCTTGGGAAATCAATGCCTCCCGTGTGAACCTTTAATGACTGTGGAGGAACAAAAGACAAATGCACCGTGAAATAAATGCATGTGGCGATTATAATATAATTCAAAAACTAAAAAGATAAAAAGGAAGCTACATCTTATGCATATTCTACACGTAACAGATAACTGGCCTGTATAGATATGCTGTTGTATACTATTGCTGTTTTAGTTAATTGCTTGTAATCACTCGTCTCTCTAATTAATATGCTAATTCCAGTGAATGCAGCTGTTCTTTAGCTAAGCGCACACTCATTCTCACTGACTGGATCCTTATACAAAGACACCCTCATTAGCAAATCTATTGCTGTTAAATAAAAGCAGGTTAAAGAGGTAAATCACCCAAAAATTCAAATTTTCTCACCCTCATGTCACTTGAGTTTTTCTTCTCTTGAACACAAAAGTAGATATTTTGTCGAATGTTGGCAACCAAACAGTTGACGGTAGCCATTGACTTCAATTGTATTTTTTATTTTTTTCCCATACTATGAAAGTCACTGGGTACCGTCAACTGTTTGGTTACCAAAATTCTTCAAAATATCTTGTACGGTACTCAACAGAAGAAAGAAACTGAGGTGAAATGATATGAGGGTGAGTAAATGATAACCAACTTTTCATTTTTGGGTGATCTGTCCCTTTAAGAGAAACTTTCGACTATGAAAGTGTGCGTCTGGGGGATTTGTTTTTTTGAGTACCCTATATTATGGACGTCACATAAAAAGCCTGCGTGGGTGTTCGGTGTCCAACGTTAAAGCTCTAATCCGTCCGTTTTCCCCCCGTATGCAGACTTACTTTCCCACACACGCCAGTCAAGAGTGGTAGCTGTGTAACGAGCCTCTGGTTGCCATGACGATGAGATCAGAAGTCTGTAGACGTTAAGACCCCACTTGCCCACTATGACCAGTAAACCCCATTCAGGTAGCAGCAATTATCCAGTGGGGCCTCAAACAGACTCTGTCTGTGTGTGTGTGTGTGTGTGTGTGTGTGTGTTACAGGCATGATGTCATCAGTAAACTTTTCTCTCTGGTCTTTTTGTTTGTCCCCACGTTCCCCTCCTCTCCCGTTCTCCTCTTTTTGTTTTCTCCTTCCGTTTTTTCTCTCCCTCAGTACGAGTGCCCTGCGCCTCTGTGACTTGATTCAACATAGCTGCCCCCTCTCTTTCTCTTCCTCCTTGTGTCTCTCTTCATCTCTGATATGGGTCAGTGATGGGGCGCCCTGGGATGCGCCTGATCAGAAAGCATACTTAAGGACCTGCAGGCACTTTGACGAGCCACGGAGAACATTACTGTAGGAGCACAACAGCAGGGCTAAAAAAAATTTTAAAAACCAACATAGCAAAAATTGGTTTTCGTAGTGATATATAATCTTTTCAATTATAATTTTAACTTTTTTTAATAAATTGCACTACCCACATTCCTTCTAGGTAATATATTATTACCTAAAAATTTGTTTCCATGAGATTTTCAAATGTTTTTATAAAAAGTCTCTTTTGCTCACCAAGGCTGCATTTATTTGAAAAAAAAAAACAGTAAAATCTGTAATATTGTGAAATATTATTACTATTTAAAATAACTGTTTTCTATGTGAATATACTTTAAAATATAATTTATTCCTGTGATGCAAATTTGAATTTTCAGCATCAGCCTTCAGTGTCACAGGATCCTTCAGAAATCATTATAAAATGCTGATGTGCTGCTCAAAAACATTTCTGATTATTATTCATTTTAAAAAGAGTTGTGCTGCTTAGTATTTTTGTGGAAGCAGTGCTATATATATATTTTTTTTCAGGATTCTTTGTTGAATGAAAAGCTCAAAAGAACAGCATTTATTTGGAGTAGACATTTTGTAATATTATAAATGTTTTCACAGTCACTTTTCTTCAACTTGTGAGCATCCTTGCTCATTAATGAATCCTTTCTGACCCTAACATTTGCAAATGATTTATTACTATTATTTTATTTTATTATTTATTGCATACTTTTTGTTTACTAGTTACTAGTGCTGTCAACCGATCAATCGCATCCAAAATAAAAGTTTGTTTACATAATATATGTTATTGTGTATATAAAATACACACACATGCATGTATATATTTAAGAGGAATATGTGTATATTTATATATACCTAATAAATATACACAGTACACACATATTATGTAAACAAAAACTTTTATTTTGGATGTGATTAATCGCGATTAATTGTTTGACAGCATTAATTATTTGCTTGTTTATCTTTCAGTGTTTTTTCCTCACTACTATATATCATACTTTTTTAAATTAATTTTTTAGTGTTCACTTCAGTGCTTTTCAACTGTACTGGTCTGTTGCTCAATCTATAGCGCCATGCCAAAGAAATAAAAATTGTATCCGGTCTAAGTTTGTAGTCTGAACTGAATATGAGGTGGAAAATATGTCCATCACAAAACCATGGGAAGGAAACTATTGAGTTGCTGCATGTAGCGAGACCAGTGCAGTCCCATTCACAAACAAATGACTCTTATGATATCATTATTTTAACTGAATCATTCAAGAAGTCTATTTTGTTCCCTTACAGTATCAAAAACTCCAAGTACTCATTACTTTTAGTGAATTTCATCTAACAACGATGAAGCTAGTTTTGTGAATTTAAGGTTTGTGAAACTTAACCACTGTCATTACCTGTAGTTAGAGACTGCAGAAGTGGTTGGATCAAAGAATATTTATAAAGCACCTGCTAAAACGAGTGATTTTGTGTGTTGCAGGTCTGATTACCACAACCTCTCGGAAACTGGATCGTGAACAACAGGCTGAGCATGTTCTGGAGGTGAGACACACTCATGCCAACCCACATTCACACATATTGCTACGTTCACACAAACACACATCAGGTGTGAGAGCTGCGAGCCATGCTAATTTGCACTGCCTCCAAATTGCAGATCAATTTTGTGAGGGACGGTAGAATTACGATTTTCACTTCATATGAGCGCAAGATAGAGTCCTATAGAAGCCTGTTTGAAATTCAGAATGCTTGCTGATCGCATATGTTTAAGTGTGAAAGTCAATGTTTTCGAGTGGGTGTTTTGTGTTTGTAATAAAAGCGATTTGTCGTGTTGATCTTTTGAGAATGAACTTGTCACTCACGTTATGTTACCCGTTCACCGTGTGGTCCCTTGACACCCAAACATTACACAGACCAAACGCCCCTTTAATTTATTACAACCCCCTCTTTTTTCTCATTTATTGCGCCTTATTTCTTTCTCTCAGACAGACAGATTGAATTTGTACGGCGTGGCATGGCAGTCTGTGAAAGGAAATGAATAAAGTGAATTGAATTAATCGTTTTGTTGTTGCCGAGATGGATGGCGCGCACAATGTCTTTTGTTTTTAATGATATCATTTAGATGTTCCACTGCACTCTTCTGATTGGCCGGTGGCCACGTGCGGCCGTGCTGATTGGTGGATGAGCGATGGGCATGTTTGCTAATGAAAAAGAAAAATGGATCGAATATCAGAAACCGGATATGAGAGAAAAGCGGAACATGACTCATCATCACTCCATTCTACAGAGAGAAAAAATATGTAGAAGATCAGACACATAGAGAATCTTATTTCTCCTTTCCTGTCCATTTATAATGGGTTTTTACCATGAATAGTAGTGTTTACTAAGGCAAGCATTTCTTGTGCTGTGACTCATGCTTCACTGTAACTCTCCCCTCAAAGAAATGAAATGAAATGAAATTAAAATGTTTCTTGAGCAGCAAATCAGAATATTAGAATTATTTCTGAAGATTCATGTGACACTGAAGACTGGAGTAACGATGCAGAAAAATCAGCTTTGCATCACAAGAATAAATTACAGTTTAGAAATATATTCAAATAGAAAAAAGCTATTTTAAATTGTAATAATATTTCACAATATTACTGTTTTTGCTGTATTTTTGATCAAATAAATGCAGCCTTGGTGAGCAGAAAAGATTCTTCACTGTTTTTGTGTCCAGGTGACTGTATCAGACGGCGGTCCGTCTCCCAGACACACCACAGTATGGGTGGTGATCCAGGTGTTGGATGTTAACGATAACAAACCAACGTTTCCAGAGAAGGTGTACCAGGTCCGTTTACCCGAGCGCACCCGTAAACAGCGAGGCGCTCCTATATATCGGGTGTTCGCCTACGACCAAGACCAGGGCGCCAACGCCGAACTCTCCTACAGCATCGTCGACGGCAACGAGGATGGGAAGTTCGTAATCGATGCCAAAACCGGTGTGGTTTCATCGCCCAAGAAACAGTTCACTGCTGGAACCTATGATATTCTTACAGTGAGTCACCTTTGACCCTTGAGCTCCTAAATGAAGTTAATCTCACACTTGTATGTGATTATAAAATGAAATACGGTGTTTTATATTATGTGACTGAAATAAAATAAAATAAAAAAGAATAATAAAAAAAACAAATAAAATAAAAACAATACAGTTATAAATAATAGAATAAAAAATAATAATAATAATACTAATAATAAATAAAATAAAAAAGAATAAAATGACAGTTATAAATAATAGAATAGAATAAAATAAAAAGAATAAAACTAAATAAAATAAAAAAGATTAATAAAACAAGACAAAATAAGTAATAAAATATAATAAAATAAAGAATAATAAAATCAATAAACTGATTAATAAGCTTGGTAGACCATGTTTAGACCACTTTGTTCATGCACCAAATACCTGACATGTTCCATAAACATGCCAATTTATCCCCCCACGTAATTGGAATTATATAAATCATCCATATGTGATATTAGGACAAGAAGTAGGCTCACCAGGTTTAACCAGACGTGTAAACTCATAGATAATAATTTCCAGGTCTCTGAAAAACTCTCTTGACATATATAGCAGCTCTATTCTCTTAATGAGGGAGTTGACATTTTAAATGTCTTTTTATTGTAAAAGGTTCATTCTTTTGTTTGCATTCAATGCAAAGGTCAACACTGGATGCATTCTTCCATTTCAGCTCAGTGCTTTTAATGCCTGGTGGTGTTGTCTTCCTGATGTGTGTTTAACCTCTGACCGCAGGTGAAGGCAGTGGATAATGGACGTCCTCAGCGCTGGGCGACGGCTCGTTTGCACATTGAGTGGATCCGCCGTCTTCCGGCCAGTCCTCTTCCTCTCGCCTTCGAAGAGCAGCTTTACAATTTCACCGTCATGGAAACCGACAAAGTGGCGGACATCGTAGGCGTGGTGTCCGCCCAACAGCAAGGCTCCGCCTCCTTGTGGTTTGACATCACAGGTGAGTGCTTGGATGCTTTATGTTAATGTGATGGTCTATCTTTAGCTGCAGGATAGGGATGCAAGTGGATTTTTAGCATTCAGTGAAGAATTGAAAATAAATGTATTTATTGTAACAATGTTTGAAATTTGAATCTTTTTTACATTTTAAAATTCGGAATTTTTAGAAATAATTGTACTTTATTTATAACAAAATCTTTAAATATAAATATAATTGGATTTTATAATGATAGGTTTGACTTACAGTTAGATGAAATTAATTTACAGATTAATTAGGCCAAATATTTGCATATTATGGTTTAGAGTTGGTGGGAATGTTTGTGGTTCACTGCATGATTTGTGGCGTTGTATTGCTATCTTTTGCCATTCCACGGTCGCCATGGCGATTGCTTGCGCTGTCTGTATCTGTGGTGATGTAAGGTTTGTATACACACAAACAAAAGACTAATACATTGTAAATAATTGATCATAAAACAAACCTAAATTAATTATTATATTATATTATATTAAAACAAACCAAATATCAACTGCAAAAAACGCATACTAATAACCGCCCTGATGGTTAATTATTATATTATATTATGTATACAATCTTATAAAGTGTGTAAATTTAAATAATGTTTTACAGTAATATTAATAAAGCCAAGTTATTACACAGTGATGTTGACTGTTGATGTCCCGGACACTGAGGTCCTGTATCTGTTGATATGGTAACGGGAGAGTCAGATTTGCAGCATGCATGCCGTTTGGTGTTCAGATACCTTCTGTTTGCTTCAGCAGCACCTGCTCTGCACTCTTTCACTGCTCTGCCGCTCTTTTTCTCCTCCTCTTCTTGAGTCACAGGCCACTTCTTCTTTATTTCTTTTATCCTTCGACTCTTCATTCTTTACTTCTGTTGTTCTATCTCTCTTCCTCTATCTCTCTCACTCTCTCTCTTTTTCTAAATGCTTCGTATGGAAAGGTCCACGCTCTTTCCGTGAGATGTTCTATATACTCCAGACCGCTTGTGGCAGGAACTGTTCTACAGAAGGTATCTTTACCAGTTCAGCCGAACTCTTTTCCTCTTTTCTTTTTCTTCTCGCTGTCAGGTTTTTCTTTCTGTTTTTTCTCTTTCTCTTTTTTAATTCTGTATTGTGATCTCTTCTTCTGTCTTCAACTCTGTCTGCCTGTCTTGCTCTCTCTCTCTCTGCATGTCCAGGGCTCAACGCTAAGGATTTATTATTATTTTTTAAATTTATTTCTTTTTAATTAATTTAATTGATTTGTACTTTGCCTGGTAAAATTTTCAAATTTCCCACCACAAAGCAAAAAAAAAGTTTGTTTTCTTTGTTTTTGACCCATGCAACCTTGTATTCTATATAAAGTTGTTACAACACCAACATTTTAGATTTGGTTAACACTGAAATTTCCCAATTTTCTATTACTATATGATACCACATCAAAAACTAATACAGTTCAAACAATGCAACAAACAAACAGTCATTAATAAAACGAACAAAGTACAAGTAATAGTACAGATAAATACAATAGAAATTAAATAAAGAGTGCTTTAGGTTTTTCAGGTAGTTCTAACAGTAGTACTCAGATAAGAAATGCTGCAGAAATTGAATAATCAAATGTGAAATAATGCATAATCTTAACTGGAAAAATGATTCAGTCACAAGCAGTGTTTTCTTCTTTTTCTTTTGTTGTTTGATTAACATTAAAGGGATATAGTTCACTCAAAAATAAAATTTTTGTCATCCTTTACTTTCCCTTAGGAACAGAGTGAGTAAATGCAACTCATGACCAATTTGTACGTATTTTGCGAGGTGGCTAATTCATATGAATTCATACGACCTCACTCGTACGATTTGACTGGACCCCAGTGACGGGTAGGTTTAGGGGCGGGGTTAGGTATAGGTCAGTCGTACAAATTCATACGAATTGTGCAACTCGTAAAATATGTGCGATTTAGCAAAAATCGTATGAATTCGTACGAGTGAGGTCATACAAATTCGTACAAATTAGCCACCTCATAAAATATGTACAAATTGCCATGAGATCAGGTTGGTAAATGATGATGATAATGATTTTGGAGTGAACTGTCCCTTTAGAGGGTTTGTTCAGCCCAAAATGAAAATTCTGTCATTAATTACTCACCCTCGTGTCATTCCAAACCCGTCAGACCTTCGTTCATCTTCGGAACACAAATTAAGATGTTTTTGATGAAATCGGAGAGCTCTCAGACCCTCCATAAACAGCAACACAACTGAAATGTTCCCAGGTCTAGAATACATCGGTAAAATAGTCCATGTGACATCAGTGGCTTAACTTCAGTTTTGTGACGCTACGAGAATACTTTTTTTTTTTTTTGCGCAAAGAAAACAAAAATAACTATTTAGTCAACCATTCTTCTCCCCCTGTGTTACGTCGTCTGTCATTTTAGAGAGTATCACAATGCATACGCATGCTTTCCCCTAAGCGTAAACAATGCTTAATACGCAGATTACGTTCATGTGTGCGCTCCCCCCCCCCCCCCCCCCCCCCGAGCGTAAACAACGCTGATTACGTCAAATACGTTCTTGGGTACTCTCCAAAATTTTGGAAGACGTAACTCGGGGGAGAAGAATGGTTGAGTAAATTGTTATTTTTGTTTTCTTTGAGCAAAAACGAATTCTTGTTGCATCGCAAAACTGAAGTTGAGCCACAGATGTTATATGGACTGTTTTACCGATGAACTTGCTACGTTTCTGGACCTGGGTACATTTCAGTTGTGTTGCTGTCTATGGAGTGTCAGATAGCTCTCCGATTTCATCAAAAACACAAACTTAAAATGTTCCGAAGATGAACGAAGTTCTTACGCGTTTGGAACGACATGACGGTGAGTAATTAATGACAGAATTTTCATTTTGGGGTGAACTAACCCTTTAAGGACACAAACCGCAGCAGGTTTATTAAGCCGCTGTCACGGATCCACTATATAACACGTGGATTTTCACAGGATGTTAATGTTCACTTAACTTTATACTCACCAAAATTGTGATACGCATGTGTTAACACATGATAAAAGTGCGAAAGAGAATTGAAATGTGTATTGTGTTGTGTGAGAGAAGGTTGTGCTGTAACGGACAAAAACAGACCAAAATACATCCAAATGCCCATCTTGGAGAGTTCTCTTTCACCTCTTAAATGGTTTTTAAATTGCTTGAATGTTTACATTGACTTAAGGAGACTTATAAACGCCTGCAAATGATAAACTTACGCAATGACGCAGTGGCAATTTCATCCTTATTGTTTAGCCCTGATGTCTCTGTCGCTACTGTCTCTCTTTTTCTACCTCACTGTCTTTCTGTCTTTTCTTTGTTCTCTCTGAATGTTTATCTCTCTCTTTCTGTGATTCTATTTGTCTCTTTCTTCTCCTGCCTCTCTCTTTCTCCCTCTGTCTGTCCCTCTCTCTATATTTATATAAGTTCAGCAGAACTGCTCTTGCTCTGTTGCCGTTTAACCATCAGCTAGCTCTGCATTCCCATCATCCCTTGGTGTTGTGCTGTATTGCTTAAACATGATTGGTTGGGATGTGAATTTGAGGGCGTGTTTCTTGATACAAATGTGATTTAAATGTGTGTTTGATATATTGCTGTATGCATGTGTGTGTGCGCTTAGCATTTACTGTGCAGTGGCGATAATGGTTTAATTCCTGCTTCCATCCGTGTGTGTGTGTGTGTGTGTGTGTGTGTGTGAGAGAGAGTTTGTGTTTTGTTTATGAGATACCTAAAACCCTTCTGGTGGTCGTTGATCCAGCCTTATCATCTGCGGCCTGATTAAATGCGTCATTAAACAGCCAATCGAGTGTTCATAAAGGTCAGGGGTCAGTTCAGGGTTAGCTCGCCAGACGAGGGAGCATGTGTGAGGGCAGCGAGGGTGGACGGTGATGAATGAAAGGGTGTGTAAGTGTGTGTATGCGTATGTAAGTGTATCTCTCCACCATGTTTTCCTGCAACAGGAGGCACGAGATGATTAATGCGCCCTAGGTAGAACGAGCGTGAAGAGGGAGCATTGCGTCCTGCCAAAACACACTTTCACCTCTGTTCACATGCATAGGGGTTCAAACACACTCATGCAACAATGCGATCTACATCTTAAAGGGATAGTTCACCTGTAAATGACAGTTCTGTCACCATTTGCTCACCCTCATGTTGTTCCAAAATGGCGTGACTTTTTTTCTGTTATAGACGCAAGTCAAAATGGTGATTTTTTTTTTTTTTCTATACAATGAAAGCAAATAGCTTTAAGGGGCTAAAAAAAACAAACAAAAAACAGAAAAATAGTGCATGTGACTTGAACACTGTATATTTTAAGTCTTGAAGTTTTGTGTGAATGAATGAAAACAGACTGAAATTTAAGTCTTGTTTGTGAAAATTTAAATGATATGATAAAATGAGTGATACCAAAATTTGTTATTCATTGTTTGTGGCTAATTAAAATGTAGCAAAACTAGTCTAGAGTGAGGTTTGAGGCCTGTGGTGGAGGGCAAGATTTACACTGAATGATAACTGAAATTTCAGTTTGTTTCTCACACAAAGTTATCATGTGATTGAAACTATTTTTATGGTGCATTTTGACAGCTTCTGGTCTGCTTTTGTTGTGTGGAAAAGTGCAATGTGAACGTTCTTTGAACTAACATCTGTTGTGTTGCATGGAAGAAAGGTTTGGATTGATGTGAGGGTGAGTAAATAATCAGATATTTCATTTTTGGGTGAACTATCACTTATAGTCTAACAGCTGGCTTTCACTGTACGATAACAGTTGTTTCTTCGATCCATATTTTTGGTTTGCCTTCCTTTTGTTTCTGTTAATAGTCTATGAGGCAATCTTTCCTCTTTGAGCAGAGTCTAGAGAGTGCTGTGTGTTTGTGGGCAGCATGTATTTGTTAGACTGTGTTTGTGTAGGATGTAGAAGTCTTAGAAAATGGAGGAAACTTTTATATAGAGTTATATAAAAGATATAAAAGAGTTATATAAAAAGTTATACTTACATTTCACTGCTGGTTATACTCTGTATAATTGTGTATGTGATGAATACAAATCTTGAATCTTGAGAGTAGCACACACACATGCGTACATATGAGAGTGTATATGTCTGCATATATTGTGTTAGTGTTTTGCATATGTAGGATGTCTGTATATGTGTTTTATATAACGATATATTGCATATGTGGGCTGTGTGTTGTGTATTTGCTGTGTGTGTGTGTCTGTGGGTATAATGAGGAGATCCCATCCTACTTATGTTTAGCACTTCCAAACCCTTTATCGCCCTCATCTGGTGTACCTGAGTACTGCAGTGTTTGAATCTGTGTGCAATATCTGTATATGAAACACCATGGACCACAAAACCAGTCTTATATGAAACACCATGGACCACAAAACCAGTCTTAAGTCGCTGGGGTATATTTGTAGCAATAGCCAAAAACACATTGGGTCAAAATTATAGATTTTTCTTTTATGCCAAAAATCATTAGGATGGTTTGTAAATTTCCTACTGTAAATATATCAACTTATTTTTTTGAGTTGTAATATGCATTGCTAAAAACTTAATTTGGACAACTTTAAAGGAGATTTTCTCAATATTTTAAATTTTTTGCACCCTCAGATTCCAGATTTTCAAATAGTTGTATCTCGGCCAAATATTGTCCGATCCTAACAAACCATACATCAATGAAAGCTTATTTATTCAGCTTTCAGATGATGTAGAAATCTCAATTTCGAAAAATTGACACTTATGGCTGGTTTTGTGGTCCAGGATTCACATATGAGTGTGTGTGTGTGTGTGTGTGTGTGTGTGTGTGTGTGTGTGTGTGTGTGTGTGAGTGTGAGAGAGAGAGAGAGAGAGAGTGAGATGGAACGTATAGAGTTTGTGTGTTTAATCATGTTTTCTCTTTTCGTGTAAGGCGGTGATGTGGACAGTATGTTTGACGTTGAGAAAGGTGTCGGCACTATCGTCATCGCTAAACCTCTGGACGCAGAGCAGCGATCATTTTACAACCTCACTGTGGAGGTTACTGATGGGACTAATATAGCGTACACTCAGGTAAACACACACACACACTCAAATAAAACTAAATAAACATTCACAGACACTTGATACATGATACTAATGCACTGATGTATAATTATTTATTTTTATATTAATATAAATATATAAATACTGATTATAATTTCTTTCTCTTTTAATATTATATATTATTACTATATATATGTGTGTGTGTGTGTGTGTTTGTATATATATATATATATATTGTGTGTAGTGACATGTGGCCAAGTATGGTAACCCATACTCATATTTGTGTTCTGCATTTATCCCATCCTAAGTGCACACACACAGCAGTGAACACACACATACCGTGAACACACACTCGGAGCAGTGGGCAGTGGGCCGATCATTCACTCCCCCCACCTACAATCCCTGCCGGACCTGAGACTCGAACCCGCAACCTTCGGGTCCGACTCTCTATCCATTATATATTATCCATAAAATAATATATAATGTTAGTCAAATTAATGTTTTATTTATATATAAAATTAATATTAATGTTCATAGAATTTCTTTTTATCTTATATTAAATATATAGTAACCTAATTAATATTTTAGTTGCATTAATATTTATAAATCTATATTAATTCATGTGTATAATCCGCATTTCTCTCCACGTAATTTTTAGATATCATATTTTTTTCGCTTACTTTTTTTGCATTCCTTTTCTTCCTTAGAATATGGCCAGACATGATGTTAAAAGGCAGCATAATGTTTCTTCCTATCTTTTGGAGCAGCTTTTTTGTCTTTTACGTGCTTCTGAAAGTGTCTAGGGAGGAAGCTCACTTGGTTTTGGAGAAGAGTTAGTGTTTGTCCGCTTGACAGCAGCTGTTTAGTCAATGATTGATGCTGATGTTTGATGGTGAGGGTTTGATTGATAACATCTGTCATCGTTCAGATTGCCTAGCCCTGATGTCAAGGTCCCATCGGATTGATAGCTCCGTTGCCATGGATACGAGCCTTTTTCAGTGTAATATGTCTGTGAAGGTCAGAGTTTAAAGGACACAATCCATCCTGAAAGGAAAAATGTGAGAGAGTGAGGAAAAATGAATGATCGATCTGTTTATCTTTCGGAGTAGAAGCTGATGCAGTGCTTTGGGAGGAGGATGACCAGAAGAGCTCTCGCATTTATTCAGTTTATTCACTAAATTAACATACACGCATGCACAAGAGCATAAACACAAAAGATAACTAATTCAAATTCAGTCAATTGCATATGTTGGATGCAAATGCATTCCTTTTAAAATTACAAAGTACAAACACACACGTGAACAAAGAGTGCTGGAGGGAGGGTCAGAGAAGGGGCAAATGGAAAAAAAATTATGAAAGCGATTGTATTCTTCTCCAAGATTTGTTCTCTATTTAGAAAGCACCATATTTCACACACTTTCATACTCAAATATACATTCATTCACTGTCTGCAACACACACACACAGATGGAGCTCAGCGTGTCTCCGCAAGGCCGGGTGTGAGTCGGAAGTGCACGTATGTTATTACTTTATAATTAGATCAGCTAACGTGTTTCGATCTCACACACTCGCAGACACTCACAGTTGTGTGCTCTCATGCTGTCTGCGTGCTCCTTTGACCGGTGGGGCTATTAATACAGGTTAGCGACAACTGAGTATTTGCGTCAGCCGATTTGTTTGCGTTTCAGCATTCAATCAGCTTCGATTTGTTCTTACACTCATGGTGCGTGCAAGTCATGTGATTTTCATTAAGTTCTATCCAGTTTTATCAGCATTGATCAGAGAAGTTCACTTGGACTCATAATAAATAAAACTCCTGAAATGTAGAAAATGCGCAAACACATCAGTCAATACAAGGCTACTTTATTTAAATGTGATCAAAGTTACTAATATAATACATAGTACTTGAATTTCATGAGCTTTCTTATCGAGTACAGATGAGAAAAAAACATTTCCAGATTGCATTTTCCACTTGTGGCATTTTTAAGTGATTTTTAAGTGATTTAATTAATTTTATATTTTATTTTCTTTCACCCAAAAATAAAAATTCTGTCATGAATTACTCACCCTCATGTCGTTCCAAACCTGTAAGACCTTTGTTCATCTTCAGAACACAAATTAAGATGTTTTTGATGAAATCCGAGAGCTCTCTGACCCTCCATAGACAGCAAGGATCCTTACACGATCAAGGCTCAGAAATGTAGCAAGAAGATCATTAAAATAATCCATGTGACAAGTGGTTCAACTGTAATTTTACAAATGTTACTTTTTGTGCGCAAAGAAAACAAAAATAACCACTTATTTTTACACTCATCTATTTTGGAGAGTATCACATACGTAAACAACACATGCTGTTCTGTGTCAGCAGTGCCGTACGCGAATATGCTGTTTACCTTGTTTACACTTTAAGTTGAACGTTAACAACGTATGCACATTCATACGCCGCATACGTTGTTTATGTATGGGATATTCTCCAAAATGGCGCTATAGGGTGATGCGGAGGTTCACGAATTGTTGAATAAAGTCATTATTTTTGTTTTCTTTGCACACAAAAAGTATTCTCGTAGCTTCGTACAGGTCAGAGAGCTCTCTGAATGCATCAAAAATATCTTAATTTTTGTTCTGAAGATGATCGAAGGTCTTACAGCTTTAGATGAGAGATTAATGACAGAATTTTCTTTTCTGGGTGAACTATCCCTTTAAGTTATAGTACTGTAGGTGTTTGTTGTTGTTGTTGTTGTTGATTTTTACTTTTTTTCTAATTAGTTTTATTTTTTATTTCACTTTAGTTTTAGTAATTTTAGTATTTTAGTTGCCTTTTTTAAGTTTTTGTTTTTAATCTAATATTTGCATTTTATATTATTTCAACTGCATGTATATGTGTGTGTGTGTGTGTGTGTGTGTGTGTATGTATATATATATTTGAAGAGTTTATTTGCAAAAACAGATAACAATTTTTTTACATTTGCAAAAATCATGTTTTTTATTGTTATCATGTTTTTATTGTGTTAGTTAGCTTTTTTTAAGTATTTTTTTAACCTAGTCAGAATAACCCAACTGCAGTTTGATTGAGATGAATTGTATTGTTCAATGAAAAAACATGATTTCTGAGAATTGTTAAAAACGGAGTTATCTGTTTTTGCAATATATATATATATATATATATATATATACATGAAGAGTTCCTATATGTTTTTTAATTTTTGATTCACAGGTCCACATTACTGTTCTGGACAACAACGACAACGCCCCCGTTTTTTCCCAGCCCACCTATGACATCACAATCACAGAAGACACGCCCCCGGATACTGAGGTGGTTCAGGTGTTGGCGTCTGACCGCGACGAGCGTCACCGTTTGACCTTTAGCCTCCAGAGCAGCGTTGACCCCAGCAGCATGCGGCTCTTCCGCATCGACCCTAACAATGGAATCATCTACACGGCTCGCAGACTGGACCACGAGAGCCGAACGCAGCACATCCTCACCATCATGGTAACTCAGATTGCTACAAATAGATATTATGAAAATACCACATAACCAGAACATCACAGCAACCACATAATAATGCATTAAACTCTTTAGAAATGCATAGCAATGCTTTGGCAACCATTATTTTGACTTGATTCAGTAAACAAGCACCACTCACGTGTTTTTCAGGAAATGAAAGATCTAGTTTTACTATTTTTATTAATTGAATGATATTCTATATTTTTTTGTTTTAATTTATTATTTTCTTTAATTTTTTCTTTAATTTGTTTTAAATTATGAAGACTTGAACATCATAGATCCAGTCAATCAATAACCATTTTATGAAGAGAGAAACTGCGTGTTTGTAAGAATAAAAGCCATCATTAACATGTTTTTAGCATCAAATCATTGCTTCATGCTATAAATGTGAGTCTTCTATGCATTATATTGCTTCTTATCTGTAAGAGTAATCTTATCTGAATCAGGAAAGAAATATGCACAGATAAAACACTGTTTACAAGTGAAAATGGTCCAAAATAGGTCTAAACAAATATGTGGGTGGATTTTAATCTAAGAGAACAACACTGGATGGACATTATTATGGATTATAGTCTCATAGCTAGAAGCGACACTTTAAAGTTAAAGCATGTTAATGATGGATTTATTTTACAAATCCACAGCTTTTGGATTCTCAAGGTGTTTACTGATGGACTGGATTGGTGTGGATTACTTGTGGATTATTGTGATGCTTTTATCAGCTGTTTGGACTCTCATTCTGACGGCACCCATTCACTGCAGTGGATCCACTGCTGAGCAACTGATGCAATGCTGCATTTCTCCAAATATATTCCCATTAAGAAACAAACTCATCTATATCTTGGATGGCCGTAGGGTGAGTAACTTTACAGCTAATTTTATTTTTTTTGGTGAACTATTACTTTAACTATCAACTCTGTTTGAGATGTTTCTGTTAAATTCTGCTGATTTAGCAAATCTGAGCACAGTTTGAGACATTGTATCAAATTTCAAACTTGATAAAAGGAACAAAATTGAGATCATATTCATTTCATTTTTATTTTAGCATTATTTATATACCATTATTCTATTCATTAATATTTTTATTTTTATACTTTCTGCTTTCATTTTCATTTTAGTTTGACTTTTAAAAACTGTATGTGCTTGTCATTTTTTTAAACATTTATCTTTATTTTATTTCCATTTTAATTTTTAACATTTTAGTGCTTCATCTTATTTTATTTCAGTTTCCAACTTTATTTGAAGTTTTTCAAGTTTAAGTATTACATCTAATATTTATATTTTATTTCAGATTTATTTTAATTAATTAATTTCTCCCAAGCAAAAAGACTTCAGGACATGTGTCTCATCTCTAAATTCCTTCCAGTTTCCTTCTCTACATATTTTTTATAAACCTATTAAAATAGCAACTATGTCAGGTTGTGTTTATCAGGAGAGGAGCACGGTTGGCTGCATTTTATTTAGTGATTTTATGGAAACATGGCATAATAGCGCACCACAGATGTGACTGCTGAGTTAAATGCATGTTTTTAGGGGGCCTGCCAGCAACTAAAGACCATATGACTAAATCAGACTTTAAATTTGGCATTTGCCAATACAGTCACCTGTGCTGCAGGTCTTCTTGTGATTTTTGTGTCTATAATTATATTAGAGGAGACGTTTTTCCCAAGATAAAACACTTCAAAAGTTTATATTTGTTCTCCATCACTGTCCAGGAGAAGCAGCGAACATACTAAAGAGACCTCGTTTGTGATTTCTCTCTCCTGCAGGTCTTTATAAAGTCAGGGAGAGAAATATATATATTAAAAAAAAGTCTGAAATGAAATAAAAAGGCGCCTCCAGGTATCCTCACGGCCTGCCTTGACACACTTTTGCTAGCTGAAAATACCAAAATAACAAGCTTGCATCATTCATGTCAAAGGCAGCATAAAAAGTGAGTAATACTTTGCAAAGGGCAACAGCTCGTCTGACAAATGACAGGATTTCAAACACCTGCTGATCTGTGTTATAATGTTAAAAACCAGAACATACGCATTTATATATGCATTAGGCATGAAATCTCTAGTGAAGCAGTGTGATTTTGAAGCATTACTACCCTTTAGAGTCTAATATCTCACTTTAATCCTTTATCTGTGTGTGTGTGTGTGTGTGTGTGTGTGTGTGTGTGTGTGTGTGTGTGTGTGTGTGTGAGTGGTATCATGTATCCGAGCTGTCAAAGCCGGATACAGTAATCCTGTGTGGATTAAAGAGATACAGAGTAATGAGGAAGGTCCCTCTTTATCTTTTTTTCCCACGGTTTCATCACTAACCTCATTTCTATCTCACTCATTCACAAATGTCTTTATGTAATTTTGTTTCAAAGGACTTCAGTTAGCTCAGTGCATTCACTCTGTTAAAGCATCTTTATGTGGATATCTGCAGGGAAAGAGAAGCGTCTTTGGCTTGGTGATTGTTTGCAGCTCTCAGTCTGCAGGTAAACAGGTGTAGTGTTCATTAGCAAGAGCTCTTAAAAGATTTTAATGCCTGAAGGTCAGACACCTGCTTTTCATAGTCAGTACTGAGATAAAAAAAAATTGTACTTTTACTAACTTGAAATACTGTATATACACTAATGTAAGAAGAAGTTTCTTATTCTAACCATACAGGAAAATTGTGAAATATTTTTAACATTTAAAATAGCTGTTTTTCTATTTTAATATATTTTAAAATGTAATTTATCCCTGTGATGCAAAGCTGAATTTTCAGCATCATTACTCCACTCTTCTGTGTCACAGGATCCTTCAGAAATCACTCGCATATGCAGCTTGAAATATGCTGATTTTCTCAATTATTATCAGTTATTATTGGTACTCATTTATTAATAAGGGTTGCCTTTACTATCGATTTTGAAATCAGTTTTTACTTAATATTGAAAAAAAAAAAAATTATTATTTGAAAATGAATTTTTGGAATATTATAAATGCTTTACTGTCCCTTTTGATCAATTTAATGCATCCTTGCTAAATAAAACTATTAATTTCCTTTTTTTATATATATTTATTTATATATAGCATTAAACACTATCTTATAAAGTTTCACAATATTACTATTTTTACTGTATTTTTTAGTCAAATAAATGCAGCCATGTTGAGAGACTTACTCAAAAGACATAAATTACAGACGCCAAACTTTTTTATTTAAAAAGTTTCAACTAGCAGGTGCGTGACTTAAAGGACACAAAAACAGAGAACTTCTAAAAGCAGGAAAACAAAAAAACCTTCAAAGAAGAAACTGTGAATAACAGAGAGGTGAGTCAAGCACAGATGAATCATTTTAAAAATAGTTCACCGTGTTCCTTCCAGTTCAAAACATCACAAACATGAATCAGACTGAGGTGGAGAACATGCATTTATTCAAACACACACTGACTTGTGTGATCTCTTCTCTGCGTGTCCCTCCGGTCCCGCGCCACAGTCGTGAGCTTGAATGATGAAGGTGAACTCTCTCTGTCGCTCGCAGTCGATCGGTCCACGCGCCCGCAGACGGCCCTCTCCTGACGTGCGGTTCAGAACCACAGCCTCAAACGGAGCGTTGAGACCCTGCACGTGAAAGCCACAGATTTCTCCTAGAGAGAGAGAGAGAGAGAGAGAGAGAGAGAGAGAGAGAGAGAGAAAGAGAGAGAGAGAGAGAGAGCGAGAGAGAGAGAGAGAGCGAGCAGATGACAGATTAAGACTTTGCTCTTTGTAACCTCAGGGTTATTGCTCATTTTAATCCCACAAAAGCTTCTCAGTGAGAAGTTCTAAAGAAAACTGTTTTTTAGATTTTACTGTTTTTTTCTCCCTTAAAATGTCAATATAAATGGACACTGCTGGCCAAAAGTTTGTTATAATATGTTTTTGAACAAAGTCTCTTGCTAACCAATGCTGCATTTATTTGATTACAAATACAGTAAAAACAGTCATATTGTGAAACATTATTACAATTTAAAGTAACTGTTTTTTTACTGTAATATATTTAAAGTGTAATTTATCACTGTGATATAAAGCTGTATTTTCAGCATTATTACTCCAGTCTTCAGTGTCACATGATCCTTCAGAAATCATTCTAATATGCTGATTTGCTGCTCAAAGAAACAAATATGATTATCAATGTTGATTTTGCTACCTAATATTTTTTGCGGAAACTTCAAAACATACTAAAATATATACTTTTATTCAGCAAGGATCCATTACATTTATAATATTACAAAATATTTCTGTTTCAAATAAATGTTTTTCTTTTTAACTTTTAACAAAGAATCCTGAAAAAAATGCATAATGGTTTCTACAAAATTCTTAAGCAGCAAAATCTGTTCATAATTAAAAATGTTTAATTATTCCAAACTTTTGGCCTGCAGTGTAACATTTGAGCCTCTAACTCTATAGCCCTCTCTATTTTAATTCTATTTTCATTTTTATTTAGAAAAACACTTGGGCCTAACACTTGCACTCTCTATTCAATTTCTTTTCTAACACCTTGTTTTCATAAAAAGAAAAAAGAGCCTCTAGTGTCTTCTATTCTTTTTTTATTCTATCTACTTGTTCTCTTTGTATTTATTACAAAAATGACCCTTTTTTATTTTTCTATTCTTTTGACTTGTTAATATTTGTATAAAAAACATCTAACACTAGGGTTACCTATCCTTTTTCTATTCTATCTAATTATTCTCTTTTTATTTATTATAAAAAACCTTGCTACAAGTATTGCATTGGGCTAACCGAGGCTTGTCACAGCACTTACATATTGCTCTTTTGTTGATTTTGATTGCTTCTATTGTCCTCATTTGTAAGTCGCTTTGGACAAAAGCGTCTGTTAAATGACAAAAATGTAAAATATCTATTTGACGTCATCACCAAACCTCATATGGTGGTCATCTTGGCAAGTAAGAAAACCACCTAGCAACCACTTACAACAGCTTAGCAACCATGGAACACCATAATAAATGAGCAGCAAGATCCTAACAACCGCCCACAATGCTGATGAGTTTTGCATGAGTGAACATCCTCACTTTTGGTGAAATCTGGTTATTAAAATGATTCTGTGTGTTGTGTAAAACAGTGCTGCTGTCCGGCACGGATAAGAGTATTTTCCATCTCTCCTCTCTTTGATCTTCAGAATAAACCCACATATACAAAACAACAAAGAGAGAAAGAGCCAGAGAGATGAAGCAAAAAGCAGCAATCCATTTGTTGAATAATATTTCACAATCTTTCATTGGCTATCTTTGTGCATGTGCGGATGCATAAGACTAAAATGGAATAATAGTGCATTCATGCATTAAAAAAAGAAAGCATAGCAAGTGGGCGTTCACACAGCATGAGTTCTTGCATTTATTTTGCACTATTTTATAAATGGCAATTTTGTTTCAGTTCTCTTGTTTTTTAATACAACCTGTGCATCAGGAATAAATTGCTTCCTCTATTGAAAGTTGCTTTGGAAAAAAGCGTTTATTAAATGCATGAAACTAAATGTAAGTGATGGACATGTTTACTATATATTGCAAGCTTTATTATCCTGATGCGGTATATTTTGCAATATTAATGGAAAAATGCACATTATCTTTAGAAATAAATTAGTAAATGAAATATTAATTTAAGTTGAATTGTTTTTTTTTTATGAGAGATGAAAGAGACTGTGGAATGATATGAGGGATATGAAATATGTCTATGATGCACAGACGTATAGAGGATGTGTAGTTTGGACACAGTCTCTGTGATATGTATATATATATATATATTCATGCTATGCTCTATAGTCATAAATACGGCTGTAGAGATGAACGTGACCGCGTTCGTTATGAAGGTATAAAAAATCAGTATGGACTGCATGAATTGAAGGCTGGATCACTAAAAGGATTCACACACACACACACACACACTGTATGTCTGTGATTGACATGCTCTCCAGTATTTCCAATAAGCTGTCAGCTGAACACAAAGCTCAGAGACAGAGAGAGAAACCCCTTGAACAATAGAATTCCAGCCCATATCTTCTCCTCCAGTCTTCCTCAGACAATCTGTTTCTTCTCCCAATGCATTACCGTCAGGATATTCTTTAAACCAGTGTCTCTCAACCATTTTCACTTCAGAAAAGACTATTTTTATACAATACCAATTTAATGTAATATATTAAAATCTAATCTTAAAGTTTTATATTTTTAATATGTTGTATTTTTTATATACTTTTTTTAATTAACTGGTGTTGGTTTTTATATATGGTGACTGAACACAACACCAAATAATGGGGTTATTATTAAATATACATTTAAAATCAGCTGCATACACTGTAATAATATGCATAATGATTCATGTAAAAATGCTGAAAAGGAAACTTGGAAAAAACTTGTCAGTTTTGGTTTCTAAACATCCTCGCTTCTTTCTGCAATCAATAATTCACAACACAATGCAATTAATGTATATTTTTTGCATCTAATGCAACTAAAAATGCAACTAATGTGCATGTTTTCTTCATCTTTTATTGAAGTTAAGAGCATTTTATTTTATATGTTGCCATCTGTCTAATTTAACTGCATGGCTTCTACTAAGTGAATGATGAGTTTTTTGAGTTTGATGGGACGTGACCTTTGACATTAACAACAAATGACTATTTACTTAGCTATGCATGATTATTAGCTTTAGTTGCATCTTATTACATTGCATTTATCTTTTTCTAATCAATACTACATTTGGAGCTTCGTTTAATTTTTAAGGCATAATATCGGTGCATAGGCCTTTAAAACAATCAAAAACAGTTTAAATAATCTCCAACGCTGTGTCTGCATCACACTACAAGCTTTGCTTCCAGTTAGGTTGAAAAGAGTTGAAGAGTTAAAAAAATGGTAATAGCAGACTAGATGATTGTTTTTTTGTGTGTCTATTTGTTGTTTTTATGTTTGTGTATAATTTTAAGATGTCATGTATGTTTTTGTGTGAACCTTATCAAAGATAATAAAGCTTTATTGGCGTCTAATGATGTAGTCCGAATGAGCTTTTGAAATAGCCAAACAAACATTAAAGGACTACAATCTGTATTTTTTTAATGGAATTTTTTTTTATTAAACTACTTCCTTTGACACCGTTTGTTACGTCCAAGGACGTATTTTGTTTTGTTTTTTGCTCTCTCTCCCCCTTCCCATAAGCAGGAGGTAATGGCTGCCACCTAATTCCAATGATTGGTGATCTGATGTGATTGCAGGAGGAGGAAATTTCTCTAAATTCTTTCTGAATTGCATGCACAGGATTGTAGGATAACATTATTAGCAGAGGA